>NW_021443447.1:207109-249730 GCF_001605985.2 Dendrobium catenatum
ATGTTTTAACTTTGGCTGGTACGATCAATTATTATGAATCATCCTGGATGATACACCTAATTGGCCCGGACTATCTACTTTTTAAACGGTCGTCCGGCTTGACTCCTCGGGACGATCGCCTGCGTCTAATCATCCTGGCCGATATATGATCGGCCCGGCCGATCGGACCACCGTTTTGACCAATCGACCTGTACGCAATAATTGAACCAAATCATCCTGGACGATTCTTTGATCATCCTGGATGATTCTGTGATCATCCTGGACGATTCTGTGATCGTCCTGGATGATATGGTCATTTCTTTAAATTCAGGCCATTCCAGCCATTATTTTCACCTCAACCTTCTTTTTCTCTTATGTTTTCTTACTGATTTCTTGCTAAGGCTGGCGAGAAGTGAGTTTGACAAGCTTCTGGAAGTTTCTTGAGGGCCACTCTGGACCCTCGATTCAGGGAAGAGGAGGATCAAGCAGCTTACCGTCGTTATAAAGAATGTGGCATCACTCTTTCCAAAACCATCAATCTTGCTCACCTTTCATATCCGGTAATGGATCTCTTCGCTCACACTTCTCTTTGTTTCATTCTTACCCTCGCTGTCCCTTTTTCCTTAGAACTTATGTTAGAATTTTATGCAAATCTTCGTATAAATTCTACTTTCACAGCCTGACCTCCTATGTGAATCGACGCCCGGTCGAGATCACATATCAGGACTGTGCTGAACTTTTGCAGCTATCCACCACCGGGGATAAGCTGTATATAATTGTTTGAGATCCTGATTTTGACTGGTCCACGGCAAATTATTTTCTTCGCCAAACCAACACACCCTTTCATGTTGGAGAGACTAGCTCTTTAGTCAAAGATGCTAGGACAATTCAGCATGTCCTTCGCACCTCCATTATTCCAAAAGCCGGGGATCATGTCCACATCACTCCTCTACTTTCTCTGACTACCTTTTTCATCATGGCCCGGAGAGAGTTTAATGCTACTGACTTGATTTTTTGATACATTGATCATTCAACAACTATTTATGATCCAGGCCATAGGAGGAAACCCAACATTGCTTTAGAACATCTCATAGCCTATATTCTTGAAACCAAATACAATCTTCAATATCCTGCTCGTCACAACCTTCAGCCTCCTTGCTACTCAGACAATTCTTTCACTATCCTTCATAGTACTCGTCTCCACTCAGGAGATGGGGAAGGTCAGGGGGCTAAGGAGGAGGAGGCTCCCGCTCCCACTCCAGTTCCTGATCCTGTTCCTCTTCAACATCACTCACAGTTTGACCAGTTAGTGGAGAGATTTTCAATTAGTGGAGAGATTTGATCGATGGGAAACCCGATTCAACACTTACGTTGCTGTACAGGAGCAACAACATTCTGAGGATATTACATACTACAAGCAGCATCGCGGGGAGGACTAAGCCCATTTTGACAAATACTTTACCCACTAGTAGCAGCAGCACGACCAGGACATAGCCTGGTTCAATGCTCAGTTTACTATGCTAGCTGGCTACTTTCAGCAGGCTCCACCACCTCCACCTCCATATGATGATCAGGATCCCTCGTTTTTTTAGTTTTAGTTTTTTTTTTTTTTCTTTTTATGTATTGTGTTTTTTTTAGTTAGTTACTTTAGTTTGTAGTTTCCTCCTCCTTTTTGAGATGCCAAAAGGGGGAGTAGTATGTTTGTACTTGTTTAGTACGTTTGTACTTATTTTGGTAAAAATTTAAAAGCTTGTTTAGTTTTTGCATTACTATTTTAAAATTAATTTTTGATATATTTGACATCATCAAAAAGGGGGAGATTGTTACGAACCTATTTTTGGATTATGATTTTGATGATAGCAAACAAATCTTGTTTCACTACAACTGCCTTTTTCTCTATTGACTTTTTAGGACCCAAAGATCAGACGAAAATCAGAATCAGCTACAGATTGGGTAGATTAGGGTTGAGTTAGTCTCTAATTTTCTTTTTTCCTTTCTTGAGTCAATTGTGAAAGTTTGAAGTGACTGATGTTAAGTAACCCTACACACACACACTTGAGAGATTTAGAATATCTATTTTTACTCACATCAACCAGGACGATATTATTATCGGCCTGGATGATTGGGTTCAAAACAGAAGTTATAAACAGGAATTCTTGTTAAGGCAGCCATAATTAACTGATCAGCCTGAACGATACTTGTATCGGCCAGGACGATAGGCTTAATACAGAAAGAATTTGCCGACATAATCAATTTAGGTATTCTATATTTTTGGAAATCAACCAGGACGATCGTACGATCGGCCTGAACGATATCACACAATTATTCCTAAATTAATCCATGAATCAAGAAAGTAATTAAGGATGATTGATGCGATCACATCATCCTGCACAATCTCAGGATCGTCCAGGATGATCTATTAAAAAACTCTTAGTTACTCCTAGACGATAAATATCGGCCAGCACAAATTCAGGACGATGTGCTGGATGATCTGGATCAGATAGCCTGAATTCAGGGTGATGCTCTGGACGATTTTCCTCTGATTTGAATTGATCGGCCGGGACGATCATGAGATCGTCCTGGATGATCAAGCCGATTACCAATCATCTAGTTTGCATACAGGGCGATGCTCTGGCCGATCTTCTGAGATTTGTACTGATCGACCAGGATAATTTAGATATCGTCCTGGACGATATAGTCGGCAACTTGTAATTAATGAGCTCCTTTGAAGCTCTTCTTTATAAGAACTCTTGTTCAACATTTTTGAACATCCTTTGCTACTGTCTTGACCTGAGAAAACCTAAAGGAGAGAGAGAGAGAGAGAGGGAGAGAGAGAGAGAGAGAGAGAGAGAGGATCTTGTGAGGGGGAGATTGTGAGGGGATTCACAAGGGGTTGCTCCAAGCATTGTTCCACTTCTTCTTCTCTAGAGTCTCTTGTCCTTGGAAGGGTTGAGAGAGGTAAGTTTCAGCAAGTGATCGAGGTTCTCTGCCTGCTTCAGGAGGAAGCAAAAGGAGGAAGGTTCTCTGCCTTGCCGGGTGTGGCAAAAAGAGGTGTTTGTAAAGGCTTCTCCGCCTAACTGTGGGGGCTAAAGGAGAGTCACGATTATAGTGCAATACTCAAAGGGCGCCTCCGGGGAGTGGACGTAGTTCGAGTTGACCGAACCACTATAAACCTTTGTGTTGTTATTTTTACTGCTTCCGCACTTAAATTTTCGTATTGTTTATTTTGTGGTGATTTTGTTTGTGAAATTTGTTGAGCTTTGCTTAAAGTTTTTAAAATACCAATTCCCCCCCCCCCCCTCTTAGTTAGTCTTGGGCCAGTTCTAAAGGGCTTAACATCCTTAACGAACTTTCAGTACTCTCTACCTTTCAAATTTTGATTCTAAAAAGAACTAGACAATTTTTATCCAATTCATATTACTGAATTTCTAATTTTTAAACATTGTCTGAATCATTGAACTCCAAGAATGTTTAGTTACCACTTTAATCAAGAGTTTTCTTGAGAGATTCTTTTGTGATGTAATTAACTATGAATTCTTATACTTATGGCAAAATTAAAACCTTAGCATAAAATACACCCTATTTTCATTCTTTAAGATAAAGAGGAAGTCTTTGGGACCATAAATAATTTTTTAAAACCCATTATCATTTTAAAATAAATATTCGAATATAATTACTATCTCTTAATATTGTATGATATCCTTTATGCTACATTTGATCATAAAAATGGTAAAATCTGTATCTATCTTCAAATCGATAGCGAAACATCATTTCTATCTTTGAGATGGTATGTTGTTAGAGAAAAATAAATTTCAAAATCACATTATAATTTTCTTCCCACAAAATTTAAATAGAAATTTTGATGAATAAGAAAGGAATGATTTGTAAAAACATTAGAGATTCATATATTAAAATAGGGTAATGTTGGAACCAGTTATCAGTTTTACTGAAGATCGAAGATAGAAAAAAACCACTTGAACAAGTTTTTATCTATGTACTCACTAAAAAATATCACAGGAAATGAAGAAGATATATAGTATTATTTTGATTGGCGGATAACATTAGGGGAATCCAGTGATGTTTAGGATTGAGATACTTTTTTCATCATATCCATCTTCTTCTATCTCCTACTTCAACTAGACCATCTAATGAGCATAATAAACTTCAACATCATTCTCATACTCACTATTCACCACAAATTGATTGACACTCCCTTAGTGGTCCTTTTTCATAATTTTCCTAATGTCAAAGGGTTGGATTCCTCAACTCTACCCTCATTAAAATTAGATGAGAAAAATATTTATCAATCTATGGTAGAAGTCACTTCAGTTATAGTCACTTCACCCATGAAATCTATAAAGGAGGAACATAAGAAAGGAAAATAACCTAAAGTTAAATCTCTAGATATAGTAGCTTATGAGAGATATACTCCTATTGGACTACATTATATATTAGGATAGTCTTTAGAAGACATGTTAGTTGAATTAATAAATAGCATAAAAATTATAGAAGATGAAGAGGCTTTAGATTTTGATCATGAATAGGATGATATTTTGGAGGACATTGTAATAAATGTACTTATGGTAGATATGGGAAGTCATCATAAAAATAACAACTTCTTGACACTAAAGTTTAGAATTTAGTAGATTAGGGTAGCATTACACCAGATGTAAATCAATAGCTATTAAAATAATTGAGTTAAAAGGACAATCAAATTCTAAGAAAGGAAAAAAAGTTAGAAGAGATGATAACTACCATAGATACTTTACATCAATGAGGATACTCATTTCCACAAGAATATGTTGATTCTCCACAACTCGAGTATGCTCAGACTTTTACTAAAAATGAATAAGTTCTATTTAAAGTAGAACAAAAATAAGAATGAGAAGTTAGGTCTAATTAATATGAGAATATTAAGCATCTTGTAAAATAACGAGTGCTGGAAGCCCTTAAGATAAACCATATTTTGATCTAGTAAAATATATTTTTTTTTACTTATCATAAGTCAAATATGATAACCATCTTCATCACAAGATAGATATTATTGTTCTTTATTTATATTATTTTTTTCTATTTTTTAATTTTAATGTCAAAAATTGACGCATGTCGGTACATATAGAGGTTTTGGGATTGTTAGGTATTCATTTTACAAATCAATTTCACCAAAAATCTTCTTAAAATAATAGAATAATTTTGAATATTTTTCTATAATTTTAGAGTCTCAATTTGAAGGTATAAAATAATTTATATGATCTTAAAATTTAAGACTAAATAATTTAAATAATTATATAATATTATACTATTATTTTAATATCAATATCAAAATCAACTATTAAGATTATTAAATATTTTTTTATTACCTTCATTCAACACAAACTTATAATATAAATCATATATGAGAGGGAAAATAGAGAAGAAAGAAAAAGAAATCTTGGATTTGGAGGTCAAAGAGTAATTTTTGTTAGTCGATCATGTTAAAAAATTTTCTTATCTTGAGGTAGACTACCATTATCATACCATTGATTTTAATGATTTTGTATATTTTGTTCTTTTTATATTTTAATTTTTGTTAAAATATTTAAAAGTTGTGATTTCTTGATTTTTAACAAACTTCTACCACATAACGTTTAGTAGGTAATAAATATCATCAATATGAGCATTTCAATAAAAATATATTGAATTTTTATCAGGTATTTTTATAGTTTGGGGGAATTATCCTGATTTGGATAATTTGGATAAATTTGATAAATAATTTCTAAAAATCTATTTTTATGTGTATATGACATGTGCATACTTATTATAATATAGCTATTGTAGGTGCATAAATGTTAAAAATAGCACATTAAATTTTTTTTATTATAAATTTTACTTATTTGGTTCATATGCAAATTTTACATGCATTAAGAACTAAACATTAAGTATGTTATTATATATTTATTTTGTTATATATGATGCAAAATGTATGTATATAAGAAAGGCTAGCCATATTTTTTTTATTGATTCAGGTTAGCTAGAGATATGATATCCTATACAATATGGTGGACCAATGAGCTTTCCTTTAATAAGGATTGTAGTGTAATACTAAATGATATGAAAAGGGAGGCATAATGAGACATATTGGTATGATATGACATGCCGACAAGCATGATGTGATGACTTCTGATATGTAAGCTACCTAACCTAAATGGCTTATGATGTGAGTGATTCTTATCGGGTTGGCTTACAGGATATGATACAAGAAAAGCACCACAGGTAACTGAATTCTTTTTCTTTCTTATAATACTTATTTATACATATGATAGGAATATATATATATATATATATATATGTGATAAATTAGGTAATTGATTTATGATGAAATGCTTGGGTTATCTCCAAAAATAGAGGTCTGAACTTGAAATCCAACTTGACATAATTAATGTAAAATAATCCCCTCAACATAAATGCTTAAAAATTGAAAAATAAGTTATAACTGAAGTTAAAAAACTAATTTATATCGGCTATATTTGAGAGGGAATATATCCCCTTGGTTAGCTAGTTTCATTTGATTTAAGAAGAAGGATGGTCAAATTTGTGCATGTATTGATTTTAGGTATCTGAATAAATCTTATCCGAAAGATGAGTTTTTATTACCCATACTAGAAGTCATGATGGATATAGCCTCATCACATGTAATTTTATTCTTTATGGATGGTTCATCAGGATATAATAAGTTCATGATTTCCCTTAAAGATAAAAAATTCACTATTTTCATAACACTTGTTGGGCTTTTCAATTATAAAGTTATGCCTTTTGGACATATGAATGATGGTGCAACCCAGCTGCGCGAAGCCGTCTGATCTTGCGTGGTTTGAGATGGACGGCTCTGATCGTGCTAGATATGGGATCAAGTCATCATGCTAGCTCCACAGTTCGAATGAAACAGCAAAATGATAGTATCTCCATCATTGATCAGAAGATCAACGGTGAATATCTCATATAGCACACGCATGAGATCGAGATGCTCTAGAAATAAAGAAACACTTTTCTCTCTCAATCTACTCAATGAAAACACTTGAAAATTTAAATGTAGATTAGTATCATGAACATAAATAATGGGGAATGCTTTATTTTTCCTAAAAGTGACTTTTCAAAATGCTAAATATCTCTAAGTGTTTGAACTAATATAAGGGTTTTTGAGGGATTATACCTTCGGATCTTGGGGGATTTTGAATACTATGAGCTTGTAGACTGAACACATATATCCTCCTCTCAAAATCGTGGTTTTAAATGTGCCAAATGGAGTTGCATGGAAGCTTAGATGAATTAATCTTGTCCTAGCTGAAAATTGGCTCTTAGTGGCTCTGACCACTCGGATTTGGCTCGAGGAGGTGGAAGGGATGTAAAGGAATTCTCTCATAAGATTTCACAGGCTATGGAGGCTTAGAGAGAGAAAAAGAAACAAAAAGTCCACTGAGAATCCTAATTTCCTCTATTTATAGCCTTAGTGTCACAACCAACGGCCATGATCAAATCCTTGATCAATTAGGAGAGAATTAGGGTTGATTAGCATGGGATTTGGCTCATGAGATGATTAGGAAAGGATTAAATACATTGCATAGGTGGATTTTGACCAAAATAGGTCAAGTTTGACCATGCAAGGCTAGGTTTGACCAAGGCAGGAGTTGACCCAGTTAACATGGTCAACTTGACCAGAGCAAGTAAGGGATTGAGTAAAAAAAGGTTTGGAATTGATTATGATTTGAAATAGGCCCATTAAGGCTTAATGGTTCAACCTGGGTTAACCTGGTCAACCATGTTGACCTAGGGCATGGGCCCTTATAGGTTGGGTATGACCCACTGAGTCCAAGGGTGGAGAGACTTGAGCCTAAGAAGCCCTGGATTTGATTTGAAACCATGTAGAGGGGTTTAGGTCAACTTGGGTCAACCCAGGCTGACCTGGTCAACTAGGTTAACCCACAGCCTAGTCTGAGCTCAATGAACTTGGCTTGACCCAGGGATTGAATGGGAGAGGTCTTGGGGATAGGCTTAGTCAATTTGACCAATTCAAACCATTTGACCCAAGGGTTTATGGCAAAAACAAGGTCAACAATTGCCATCCACCATTAGCAGCCACCCTCAGCCACTGGTGACAATAGCAAGCCACCACCAATCGACACATGCCAAAGAGGCTACTGTTGACCATCATGCAACATCGAACAACCTTAGCCAACCCCATCCTCTGGTGGCCACCACTAACCTCCATCAAATTGATGGCCATTGTTGGCCAACCAATGGCAAATACGGACCCACATGACCACCCATGGCCACTATCGGACACACTTGGCCACCACTAATCACTACAATTTTGAACTTTGAATTGCATTCAATTTTCTTTAAGACAAATGAAAAAAGCTAAAAAGTATATTTTACACTCATCCAAATAACTCTATAGTATTTTAAATACATCACATTCCTTTTTAAGCCAACTAAATAGCCCCTTAATTTAAGTCATATTTTGTAAAATACACAATAGGTCCTAAAATCTAAAAAACTTTTATCGTGATTGCCCCATCAAGATTAAGCTTAGTCATCACATTTTGAATTATTAAAATATTATTTTAATTATGCTAAGCCTAAACACAATCAAGGTCAGCCATTTAACCTTGGCAAAAAGAAAATTTACCAAAATGCCCTAATAATACAATATGATTATTGTTAGCATCAAGCTTATTATAAACCTTAGTTGCAAATTCTAAACCCTTCTTACACTTCATTAAACTCAACGAAAACAATTTTTTGTACTTGGTTATCCAGTGTTGACCAAGTCTACCATTTGTGACCCATTTGACCAATACACTTCTCTCATATATTTAAACTTAATTCAATTGATGGAATGGTGTCCGAACCTACTAAATCATTTACTTGAACATGTTTAAAGCCAATGGAGTAGTTATTAGCCATAGTTGATCATGTTGACCAAATCAACCATTGAATCCTTAAATGACACAGACAATAATCTTTTCAAATTAAACTCAAACCATATGAGCCCTTGGACATATACTCATGCCAATAATTACTACACATCCTATGCATCTTACCCTAGCTAACCACCATTTGGTTGATTTGGGCCAACATTTGGGTTAGCCCAATGGACATCCAAATGGGCCAAAACCCATATTACTCAAAATTACTTAATTTCAAGCCTTGTATTTATTCTATATGCAATATGTAACTTCCCAAATCGCTGCCCTAGCCAGATAGACGCTTAGCATAACCTAATTGAAAATTACAAAAGAAAACCATACCCAATAAAACCCATGAGCATGAAAATGAATACCTACACCACATCTCTATCATTAACTTATTTGGTCCACTTGGCAGCATCCTAGGTCACAATCAGCCATTTCCATGGCCCATAGAAACTAGATGTAGTTTTAACAATATATATATATATATATATATATATATATATAGCGCCATAATAGTTCCATTCCATTTTACTATCTCTATAGTATTCATATAGCTTTCCCAAAGAAATCCCAATCTTCCCCTTCAATTCCCTAAGATTCTAAAGCCCTCAAATTGCAAGTTCTACCATGATTTGGTAACAAGGCAACAAGTAAAACAAAACTACTGCTCCTATTTGTTCCACCCTTCAACTTCTAAAGGTAATCTCTTCCTTAGACCTAGGCAAACTTGTATGAATTAAAATCCCCACTAGTAGACATTTCCCTGAGGTATAACTCAAACCTAATCTAACTAGATTAGGGGACTTGAATTTTTTTAAGAAAATGATCAATCAATGCACATCAAATAATTAGATTAGTTCTTTGATCATGGAGATCATACTGGATCATTTTGAAGCCAATCTATGCACTCAAAAAATTTTAATAAATAATTTTAGATGAATGATCTACATTTAAAGTAGAGATCTTAGAAAAGTTTAGGGCCATCTGTATATTTTGTTTTTTTTTTTTTGAATAACCAAAATTTCATCAAACTAGATGGCATCAAACCTCCCCGTAGTTTGAGGATTTGAATCGAATCCATCCAATCTAACTTTAAACTGCTATTATTTGATCTAAGCTTTATGGGGTCCCATAGTATATTTAAGTATTGAATCAGATTGTGCCTAACAGAAAATGTTTGATAAATCAACTACCAGTTGTTTAGTTCAATTAATTAAGGATTTTAAAAGCACAAAAAAGTATAACATCAAAAATCAATTGCTATCAATTAAGTGGCCAAATTTAGGTGTGTGACCCCTCCATAGATTCAAGATAGAGAGCACTATCCAATGTGTATAAGCTTGATGCTACTAGTTCAATAAGATTTCTTAATTTAATAAATACAATAATGCATGTTTAACCTTATTATTACATATTCTTAAGTAAATTCAGCCTCAAATTCATATGGGATGATCTTTGTGATGGTATTAATGTCTTAACATATCTAAACATACTCTAGCCTCCATGGAATTTTAAACTTACAGGTTACTATTTTGACCTAGATATTAAACTTACCAAAACTCAAAATCCATAGAAAATTTATGTATTATTTTTATGTGGTTATTAAAACTATGTATGAGGGTTAGCTATCCATTGATTTCCATCAAATTCAAACTCAGGTCTAGCCTAGGAAATTAACTTAATGTTTAGAGTTAGACAACTTAGAAAACAATTTATAAATTTAACAACTCATCCAAATAGATTAAAACTTTTAACATATGGTTCTAAGCTTCTTAGAGACTTTGGGTTTAATTTGGTAAATTTTTTTATCCATTTGATCATCCAATTAGTTAACCTTAAAATCAATCCCACTTAAGAAACTAAATTCACCTAGAAGCTTTAAATAATTTTGTAATTAATTATAAAAATTTCATAAAAATGCAAAATAGTTTTTATTGAAAATATGATGAATTTCAAAAACTAGATAAATTAACCATACATCTCAATTAAATACTTGTCCCAGCTCTATAAGTACTTTAAATGGCAACATAAATTTTAATTAAAGAAAATAATTAAAAATTTAGTATAAATCCAAATGATCCCAAACACTAGGAAAATTTTATTTTGGTTATAACAAACCTATATGTGGAGTTCTATCAAGTTTGGACATTATTTGGTTTACTTCGTTCTTAACCCATCCTTCCTAATACATAAAGGAATATTAATCTTTCTTATTTTAATACATAAACATAAAATTTTAATGAATAATTTTCTAATGTTCATAAAACATGGCTTAAACTATAATAAAGTCATGATGGATAATTATTCAAAAAAAAAAAAAAAAATTTTAAGTATAAATTAATCAAAGAAATCTAATTTATTTTTAATACAAAACTCAATTCATTATCTAAATAACACATACATCTTATAAATATATTTAAAAAAATATTTAAGTCACTCTAGTCAAAACTTGGTTTTAAAAAAAGTTTTTGTGATATAGTCTTATTTTATGGTAAACAAGTTTAAGTAATGGAGTAAATTCAACTTACTTCTAATTCTTTTTAACAAGATGATTAGCATTAAAATAAAACCTTAATAACACACAAATGACATTGAATAATAATAGATTATAGCATATAAAGTGTATTGATGATAGATTACTTAGCATAACAATCATAAGATGATGAATTCTGAGTTAACTAAATTAACTTAAATAAGATATGCATATGGAAAAAATTAATTTGATTATAGTACCACTGATTTACTTTTTAGTGTTTCTTAAGATTAATCTAAAAAACATGTTTTGATTATCTCAAAAGGTAAACTAACATAATATCATCGACTTAAGGAAAGAAATAAGTTTTTAACATATTCAAGTTTTCTATAGGGAATGTAAAAATTATCCAAAAGGATAAAATCTACATTCAGCTGTCATTTCAAATAGGAAAATAACTGATTAGCTTTACTTAAAATCTAGAAGATTCTTCCTCAATATTAATGAATTATTATAGAGCTTTTTTTAAAATAGGGTCTTTGGTTCTTATAGGGCAAGCATCTATAATTAATTACATCTCAAAATAGAAAATGCTTGATTAAAGTGGAGATTAGACTCATTCTAGGTTTAAAATAAATGTGAGTTGCCTTATATATTTTAAAACATATCATTCACTCCTTCAAAAATATTTTAAAATTTATAAAATATATTTCATTCTTTATCTGTATTCTAAAATGGAATTTGAGGTATGTAAATACATTTGGGCCGATGCTTGCTTGGAATGCACTGCCATCTAATCACCTAGTATACAAGCAATCATCCTAGATGTAGTGCATGAGAAAATCTCTATCTTAAGAAATCAAAGGATTATATCAGACTCTAAATCAATGACTCAAGATGTGTAATTTTTAACTTTAAGTTTAAATGACGCTAATGAGATGACTTGATAAAAACTCTAAATTTTATCTTATTTATTTTATCTAACTAAACATTCTAACTTTTGAAATTTCTTAGAAATTTTGGTAGTATAATGGCCCTATAACAATAGGAAAATCATAGCATCCTTCGAGAATAACAAGAACCGCTACCTTGCCCAAGGTGGGCATAAAAGTCCTAGGCTCTAGCATACATAATAGAAATAAAAGAAATACATTTATGAATGCATGAATGGATAAAGGGGATAGTGTCTATAGTAACTAGTACTATATCATCCAAGAACTAGTATACATGTTCCTACAAAGTCCATAACATGCATGTTGAGAAAACTTTATGAAAACTACTACCTGCTAATATAAGCTACCACCCTTATGAATGTTCAATATATAAAACAATATAAATATAAGAGATTGCATATATATAATAAAATTTATTTATTTATTAATTTAAATATTTATAACGGACTCAAGCTCTATAAAAAAGTAAGGTGTCTAGGCTTCACCATAATAAACTTGGATTTCTAAGCCAACCATATGAATAGAATCAAAAAAATTTACTTAAGAACTTTGAGATCCAATTATTATTTGGAAATCCAAAAGTCATTATACTCCAAAGGAGAGGATATCATCTTTTGGAGCCGCACGTGCATGTTTAAGCAGGTGTACTTGACTCTTTTATAACTCAAGATACTGTACAACTCGATTTATATCCAAAATATATTTATAATGACTCATATATATATATATATATATATATATATATATATATATATATATCTTAGGTACATTCTACTTTGACTTGAGCAAGGAATATAAAGGACTATATAAAAAGTAATAAGAATTTAAAAATATAGAGTGTGTAGAGCAGTTGCGTAATATCTTAAAACTTCTAATGAAGAATAGAGTTGATTATTTAATTATAAAGAATTTGTAGATTAATAACCCCAAGTTCACTAGCTACTAACCTAAAAATCCTAAGGCTTGTAATTATAATGCAATCATCCCCCATATAGGATAGATAATCACATAAAGCCTTTAAAAGATTTATTAACAGTTTATTGAGGGATAGAGAAGGGACCTTTCATATCAATACATATGCCCGCCAAATGGAATCAAGAATGTTGTATAAAGTCAGGGTTTATTAAGGGTTATGAATTTTATACAACCATGCCTTCCACAAGTTGATGATAGCACAATTCATATAACCCTTAATTAGTAACTAAAATTTATTAAGATCTCTTAATGAAGTATGCGCAGGCCATCTTAAAAGGAGTCTTGCAGCATATTGAGGGATTATTGTGTGATTTACAGTGAATTAAAGACCTTAAAAATTAATGCTAAATGCCCTCCAAAAGGAATCAAGCATTAAGCCTAAAAGGTATTATTATTAAATTAACATTAATTATCAAATTTGTTTCATTAAAAATTAATTTTAATCAAACAAAATTATCAAATTAATTTTTTTATGTTATAAATTTTTATTTATTTATTTTTCTTATTTTTATTGAATTACTTGGAATTTTTAATCAATTACAAAAGTTTTAAGAATTTTACTATTTAATTTATAATTATTATATTTATTTAATTATATTGAAAATTAAGTTATTAATGAATTATTAATATAAATTAGATTATTTAGTTTTGATATTAAATTAACTCAAAACTGTATGAAATTGATTATATTTGTTAAAGATAGCCATTGTATCAATCTCTAAATGTTTGTGATAAATTTGATTCATATATTTTTTAATTAATTTATTTAATTAATATTTAATTAAGAGTTAATAAATCATTAATTTAAATTTAATCAAATTTGGGTCAAAACTTTATTTTATAGTGATTGTAGGAATGATTTAGAAGGTGATTTATATTTTTATGATTTTTCTATTGTAATTTTTTAAAAAATTCGTCCATTAAATAAAGGCTAATTTTTTATTAATATTTTCTTATGGTCTATTAATGTAAAATCAAGATGAATTTAATTCCTAGGGTGTGTAATGTGTCTAAGTTCACTGGTTTAAAGTTTTAATGCTATTGGATGTGTGTTTGAATTTCTAAAATTTTCTTAAGATCACTTGACACAAACCTTAATTATTTTTCATAGGTGTCACTAAGATTCAAATATGTTTGAAACATGGTGTGACTAACCCTTGCATACATATAAACAAACCATGACAATTTGGTGTCCTAATGCTCTATGGATTGAATGTAATGAATTATCAAACTTATAGGTCACATAATGACCTATAAACTTGGAAATATCACTACATAGAATATATCCAAAAAATTAGACCAATAGTATAAGATGATGTAAGAAACATCGTCAAATACATCCTAACCAAAATTGAGCTTAAGGTCAAGCCGATATGGAAACAAATATATAAAAATCTATAAATAATTAAAGAACATTTGCTCTCAAAATATGCATGATTATATCTTGAATATATTTTTAAATCAAAGAGCCCATCATATTGATTCCATAGAGCCCTAACATGCAATGATTGGAAAGAATTGAGTTAATAATGAATTTTCAAAAATATAGTTCAAACAATGACCTAGGTTTTTATAAAAAATTCAAGTATGAGCATTGTTGATATCAAATAATCCTAAAAAAATTAGTAGATTTAAGGAATATCCCTCAAACTATCTCAACCAAATTTTAGCTTAATCAAATGAAGATACAAGGAGAATTTAATGAAATTAAATAAGCACTCAAGGTGGAATTCCTCCTTATACATTCATCCTTTTGACCCCATTTTATTTTTAAGATATAGGAATTTAAATTATGAACAAATAGAGTATATTTACTTTAAATTTGGTTATTAATAGAATTAGTTATAATTTCCTAAAGTTTTAAATTTTTTAATACATTTAAAAAATTATTTAAGCATGATTATTCAACTGAAGGTAGTGGCTTTCCATGAAATGGGACAAAATTGGTTGACCCAAATGGCGTCGATCAGCTGAGTTAGCCACTTATATAGTGTGCCAATGATTTGGGCCATTCAATCTTGCTAAAATAGAATGGATGGCAAGGATTAAATCATGTGGTTCTGAATAGAATAAAGTGATCAGATGGAGGTCATGAATGACAAAATCAACACCATTCAAATTAATTAGAAGAAACGAACGGTGAGGATTTTGTCTTCCTCGTGAGACAACCAAAAACCCTAAGATCATTTTTTAACTTTAAGCTTTGATTATATGGGTTTAAATGAGATGGGGTTTTGAATAAAGATAGGGCGTAAGATGGGGAAGGGCTCATTCTTCTTGTCAAAATCTCCTCTACAAGTTTATAGAATATACCAAGCTAAAAAAAAGTTAGCTGAAGAGTTAAATGACTTGGGAATGGATGGAGCTTTGTTTCTTTATCAACCTCATTGTCGGCAAGCTCCAAATAACTAGGAAACACTAGGGAAATGTGGAGGAATCTATAGAAATAACAAAATAAAAAGTTCGAGTATTTGGAGAGTGATTCTAAGGTAAATGTATGGAGTATGAGAGTTTCAGGTGTTTTGTCCTATTCCATCTTAGATGGTCGGGATGCATCAGAGTGCTATCTAGGTTAATGAAAAGCTGGCACATGCTATTAGGTAGCATGAGAATGAGCTGGTTAGAATGAAAATGGCCTTAGTCATTTTCACATGGGAGGAGACCACTAGGGTCATTCAGGATAAACCAGGGACTAGGCTATATTGGGCTGAAGTCTAGGAAGTTATTAGAGTGTATTTGATTGAACTAAATGAGCTAGGAAGGAGGGAAATCCTTTAGATATGAGTGTTAACCATTTACGCCTTATTTGAGGTTATTATTTACCATTTAATCAGTCAACTGGTTAAGCCTTATTGATATGGACTTAGGGAGGATTTAGTATGCTATTAGGCCTAATGTCTAGGGGTTTTAGGGTGTGGTGTAGAAGTTTGAGTGAAGTATTGGACATAAGCTTTAGTTTAACCACCGATGGTGGTTTGAATATGTCAAACTCATGGTGGATTGACTCATAGAAGTATTGAATGTATTTAGAGCATGTAATGAAAGATTCTTTAGGGTTTTGGAGGTTTAATTTGGGTATATTTAGTGAGTTTACCATGCTTAGCTCATGAAGGAGTTGATGTATTTGAATCATGCAATAACGTGATATTGAGGGATTAGAAAGTTTGATTTGAATTACATGCATTGAGTTGACTTGAATGGGTTTTGTTCAATCAAATCTAGATTTAATTGACCAAGTTAATTCTTAACTAGTTTATAGTGACCAATCATGACCAATTATGTTTGAGTGATCTTCAGAGAAATTTGATGAGGTTCAAAAATTATTTGGAGTTTGGCTGGGGCTAACTAGGCATGTTAATGACTAAAGGATCAAATGATGGGTGGTCTACTATAAGAAACTCATAGTGAGGTAACTTTGGTCATGACTAAGGTCACATAGTTAGTGCACTGAGCTACCTGATTGTAGTGTCGGGTTGCAATTATCCAGGAGATTATAGTTTAGTGAATGCTAACTATAAAATTGATGTTTGATCAATATGATTGGACTTTTTGAGATGATTGAAGTTTGATTGAGTGTAGATTTATTGATTTCTTGAAGTTGATTAAATATATATAGGTGGATGATTGATTGTGAATCCAAGAGTTATAAATCAAGTGACTTTGGATTTTGTTGATCCTGGGTAGATGTGGATCAGGTAACCTCAGCTAAAAGTGAGGTCAACAATGCCTATTTATTTGTTTAGCTTATTTAATTAGACCATTTACATCTCATTAGGTGTTTAGGATTTTTTAGTTTCATGGGTTCATTATACTTTAAACCCATGAGTATATAAATTCTTAAGAAATTAAGCTATAATATAACATTAAAATTCAAATGATGTTTTAGTAAAATATTTAACATATATAAATTTGAATTTGAATAAAAATCTTATATAGAACTCCAACCAACAATCAAACATTTAGAAAATAAAACCAAGAAGCTTAGTAGGATCACCAAGCCATACAATTTAGCATACATTATAGATGTCTTGTTAGGACAACCAACTGTAGCATCAGGTTAAGATCTTTATTTGGATGGATCGTTGTTCATATTTATTTCTATTATTCCATGAACAATGTTATCATTATGGTAGATGTGTGTGATGCTAATTATGTTTGCTAGATAATATCCTATTTTATGATGATGGTGTTACATGTGATGGCCATCTAAATTTCCCTAAGTTAGGGATATTATGGATAAATTATTGCTGATCAAATTTGATGCATGTGGCTATTCTTATGCAATGCTATAAAATGTGCTAAAGTGTTAAATTATAATGTTAACATGATGTCAAGTGCAGGTGCTTGTATTGACTTAGCCCCTTAATTTTTAAAAGCATGGTTTAAATATTTGTGGCACAAATGTGAGCAATATTTATATGATATATTATTATTGATATACTTATTTTCACCAAAACCATACAAAATGTATGTTGATTCTTTTAATATTTTAAAATATAATTTAAGATAAGAGTTTTAAAAGTCATTAAAATTGTTTTGTTTATCCAATGATTAAGGAACCAAAAGTAAAGAAATCTCCTCCTCTTTAGGAGATTTCTTTCTTTTAGAAGCCTTTCAGAATAATCATCAACAAAATGGAGACTTAAAGACTGATATGCAAACCAATTTCCTTTGTAAAAATACTTGTGACATTTATATAAATAAAAATTCAAGCTATTAGTAGTGGAGCTTGGCCACCTTTATTTTCATGTACCCCTTGGTTTTTATTAAGTAGAACTAACCACACTAAAAATTACACTTTCTTTATTCACGTATTTTATGGGGTGTTTACTTTTGTACGCACAAGAACTCCTATATTTTTTAGGCATCTTTATATATGTGATGTTGTCTAGATTTATGTTTAGAGTCTTATGATTAAAAATTCTTATTCTCATAACTAAATAATAATTTAGCAATATTATAAGATAAGCAGTTTATAAGGTATGTTGAGATTTTCCTTGGTCTCATGTTGCATATTAAATTCTTCTTTACCTTCTTTAGGAACCTCCTCACTTAATGCATGAGATTGAGGTATTAGTTTTAAAGAAATGAAGAGAGTTCTAGCTAGTATTCCTATTCTAGGTAGAAATGTAAGCCCAGAAGAGTTGAGCCTTCATAAAATCTTTCTAAGATTCAAAGATATAATGCCCATTTCTTTATTTTTATATGGTTAGGTTAGGTTTTATTTCCTACTCTATAGTGATTCAATTAAGATTAAGGTACCGAGAAAGACTCAAAATAATGAGATCCTCATTCTCCAAAAATGTATTCCCATAATTATAAAAACATTAACTTAAACAATAAATTTACATCTTAAATTATAAAGCCCATCATATGATAAATTGGAGTTACTTCTAAGTTTATTATAATCCAATATACCCTTCTTTTTCTCCTTTGACTAAAGAGAAATTGCTCAACATTGAGTTGTCCCTTTTTAAATTCCTACTCTTATCATTTTCTTAAACTTTATAAACAAAGAGTACGTGTCACCATTTAATTAAGTGTTTTCTTAAGAAACTCTTTCTTAAGCTATAATTAACAATAAGGGATTGCCTTTATTAGGAATTGGAAACTCTAGATTAAAATTAAGCCTCCTTATTCTCATAAGGTATGAGAAAAATCTTTCAAAACATTGATAGGATTTTTAGAACTCATTTTTGTCTTCAAATACTTTTGTAGATTATTATTATTATCTCTTTAGATAATAAAATATTTTCCTTATAGCATTTGATCAAAGAAATGGTGCATTTTTTAAAATCAATTTATATTTTCAAATCCTTTATATAATATTATGTTTGTCTCTCAAGATAATATATTACTCTCAAGGTTACATTTGATTACAAGAATAACACAATTTCATAATACTATTTCTCTTTCTAAACACCTTTTATAGATTATCATATATATATATATAGATATATATATCATGATGATATGTTAATCTCTGGATTGTGTTTGACTATAGAAATGATATTGTGTAAAATCCTATTTTTTGTCATTGAATTAATTATAGAATATCATGTTTTTCTCCCAAGATGGTATGTCATTCAATGTAGTATTTAAATTAAAAAAATAGGAGTCCTCACACCAAATCTATGTGGTTTAATTTTTCCATAAAACTTTTTCAATTATAAAACTTTCTTTACATGTTGTATACCAATGACATTTCATGTAGTATTATCCCCAGGGGTCACTCTTCATTTACTTTGGACTCCAACATGATGAATTTGTTAATGTTTTTAATCATTTATAATAAAGATACTCTATCCAATACCACATGCCTTTACTAGACCCCTTATGAAGGCATAATTATAAAACATAATAAAACATGAATTTTAGAACCCCAAAAAAAAAATTTCCTTAGGGTTTGAGGTAATGTTTTTGCTTATGAAACCAAAGGACTTTAGACACATTGTGTACTAAGGTGGACTCTGTATAGGCTAGATCATGCTATATGTTATACCATGCCATAAGAAAGTATATAATTCCAAGAAATGAATGAGCTAGTCTATGTGATGAATGAATCTTTCTCTAGTGATAGGAATATGTATGTAGTTATCCAATGGATTTTCTATTATAAAGTGCATACCAATATGTAATAGCTATGAGTTATAAGATATATTTTCTTAAATATTTTCTTAGAATTTTAATTATTCCAAGTTTCACATGTTCTTAATGCTCACTATCTCGCAAATAAAAACTTCTTCTTTTAATATTTTATATGCAACAACTAATTCAATATGCTTGCTTATTTTTTGCTTCAAAACTTTTTTTAAAATTTCAAACTCCTTAACTAAACTAGAATGCTCACCTAGTAATGCAATGCATTAACTTATCAAGCAACAAAATTTATTAACAAAATTTGAGTACTCATCTAATAGTGTATTATACTCATTTTTCAAGAATAAACCTCCAATGATTTCATTTTGGTTTGTTGATTCTTTATATTTCAATAGTCTGATCATATGTAACCTAGATTTTTTAAATTCATAATAAATATTGTCAATAGAAATATTATTAACTTTTTTCACCTTTACCTATATATTTTTCATTATGTAACTTTAGCATTTCTTTAGAAATGTCTCATTAGTGAAAATTTTGTTATACTTTTACTGTCCTTTTTTCCTTTAAATTTATGTTACTTAATGATTTTGTGCATAAGATTTTACTTAGAGAGATAAAATCTTAATGAAAAGTGCCCAGCACATCAACACCAAACAATTTTAGTGATTTAACATAAGTCCTAAATCCAACTTAAGATATAGAGCATATCATAACACCAGATCATCATCAAAAGTATAACACTCATTGGGGGTCAAAGTGCCAAATCTCCTGAGCGCCTTGGAAAAGCAATTAATTAAGTTACTATAAGGGATTGACACATCAATTTAGTTAGAGCACTGTGGTGGCAAAGAACATCAATGCCTCTGCTTTAGTTTGAAAGTTAAGTGTTATAGTGCTAGTTTGAAAGTTAAGTGTTATAGTTCTATCACTAGTAGTACCAAGGAGCTAATGATAGTTAGGGGTCAAAAATATAATTAATATGGTCCAATGTCTTAGGTGGGCTATCGAGTTTTACTCTTGTATGGAATCTTAGGCAAATTCTAGTTGAGGGAAGAGAGAGAGAGTGTGTGTGTGTGTGTGTGCTAAAATAAGGGAAGTGGAGCCAATTATAAAGTGGGTTTGTAATCAGTTTTTGTAATATATACCCTATTTTATCTACCCTTTATCTTCTCGTATACTTTTATTTTGATTAAAATTAACATTTATACATGTATTAATTAAATTTTATACCCAATATTAATCTTTGGACTTGTGTTTAGTTGAGAATTATGCATGTATAGATATAATCTCAAAATTTATATTTATGTAACACTATTTCTAATTATTCTATGCTTCATTTAGATTATGTATAGACCTTAAACAACATTAAAATTTATTATGATCTACATCCATGATGTTGGCATAGTGGACTCAATTATGGTAGTTGGAATAAATTTCATCCCTACATTGACATATGGTGGATAAAAATCTACGATCCTTAAGGAAATAGGAAAACCATAGTGAAGTGCATCTTTTTTAAAAAAATCAATTGAGGTCAAAAGAGACAAAGAATATCTTATACTTGATCCATAGCAACACAAAATAGGAGAACAATCTATGTGTGCTGTTTGATTAAAAAAAAATATAATTTAAATATATATATAATTTTGAAAAATATTTAATTATTTTTGGGAAAATTAACTTTTGAATTCTAGTTTTGAAATCTAACACAACATTAGGAACAATATATCATCCCAAACGGAGAAGATATCGTTCACTAATTGGTCCAAATTTCAAAACATTAAAACTATCCAAATTATCGTAGTCAAACTCAAAATTATTTGACTATGCTAATTTGGATGAAAAAGATCATTAATTTCAATATCAATGTCTTTTATTAGCACCACAATTTAATTTTCATGGTGGGATAAATTAAGGAAATCATACGAGTAGTAATAGAGTTATTTTGACATCACACCATCCTCATAGAAATGATACTCAACTCACTATTACATTACTAAACATAATATGTGCACTTTTGTTTGTTATGAAGATCCTTAATTAACATAGAGTGCTAGGGTTATGAACACACATAAAGTTTTTTAGCATTATTGTTGGAGATAGTGGTGTATCATATTGTAATTTACTTTAGATTATTTGAAGGATTGCTAATTTACTCATATCTTCATTATTATTCAACCTATTTTGAGTTTGTATGGCAGTTTCCTTCTATTATACTAGTGCATTGCTAATTTATCATTTGTTAAATTTTGTTATGATTTTCATTTTTATATGGTGATCATTACATGAAAAGTAGTACCCAATTAGGAGAAGTGTTGTTTGACCCAAAAATATAAAATATCATTAATAAGATTAGAAATTTTTAAAAATAATAAAATTATTTGTAAATGGATAACACATTTTATGAGAAAGACCAACTTAGACCTATAAGATACTATGCAAACTTAATAATCAATAACATTATTTAGAGCATTAAGAGATCAAAAATTTAAGACAATAACTTTGAGTTTATACCAAAAATCATCCAAATTATACAAAACTCAAAGTTTGGGAGAAATTTTGTGGATGATCTAAATTTTCATATTGCTAGTCTCTTAGAAAAATTGTACAACATTTAAGTATAACAGATTCTCTGGTGATGCCACTACACTTAGAGTGTTCCCATTTTCCTCAAGATAAAGTAAGTTGAATTCCTTACCCCTAGGCTCCATTGTTTCCTAGAGTGATTTGGCTCATAAGTTTGTAGAAAAATACTTCCGATTCATAGGAAAAATAATACATTTTTAACCTAATTAGATGGAGAATCCATTTACAAATCTTGGGAAAGGTTTAAGGAGTTACCTGAGAAGTGCCCACATAATGCATTATTAGATTGGATGATTATTCTGACCTTCTACAATGGATTAGTACAACCCATTAGTTTATCATAGATACTATTATAAGAGCTTCATTAATATTCAAGAACTTTAAGCCTATACTTTAATTAAAGAGATGGACACTATTATCTACTAATGGCCTTTTGAGAGAGTTAATTGTAGGAATGTATCCAATGTCTATGAGTCTTGTGTTTTATCCATTTTAACTTCCCAAGTTTCCACCATATCTAAGAAGTTAGATAATATTTGAGTTAATACAATTCAAGGAGCACCAATTCTTAGAGATGAAATTATTTTTGAACCCCCCAATGATCCTAATTCCTCAAGAGTAGAAGCTAAAATTGTTATTAATAATACAAAGTAGAATAATTCCTACTCTAGCACATATAACCCTTATTGAATATATCACCCTAATTTTTATTAGAATAATAATAATAAGTGAGTAATAATTGAAATAATAGTAAACCTAACTATGCAGGGACCTAGAACCAACCTCCATAAAACTTTGGAAACCCTAAGGAAAAATATCCTCTGAATTTTAAATTAAATTACCAATTTATGGATAAAAAGCCTTTCTTCAAATACTTAGTGTTGTAGATGGGGATCCAACTTCAAAACTAAGCTACTATGATTAGGAATATTAAAATAAATTAGGCTAGTTGGCTAATTCACTAAATAGTAAACCCTTAGGAATCCTACAAGCAATATTAAGGTCAATCCCAAAGCTATTCATTTCAAGAGCGGTATGGAGTTAGAGGAGGTGGTAAGGAAGAATGATAAGTTTTAGTAGAAGTGACCTAAGGAAGCATTAATAGAATCCACCAAACTAGTAGAATAACTTAAGCTAGAGGAGAAATAAGAGAAGTTGATAAATAAGGTTTCATAGAAACCACCACCAACCTTTCCTCAAAGACATCTTAAATAAAACATAAATATAGAATTCTCTAACTTTTTGGAATAATTTAAGAAATTGACTATATATATTTTATTTGAAAATGCCTTAGATAAAAATCATATCTACAAAAAATTAATTAAGGAAATCCTTAGTAAGAAGAGGAAATTTTGTGATTTTAAGACTACTGCTCTCATTGAGGAGTGTAGTGCAATTCTATAAAAGAAACTCCCTCAAAATCTTAAGTGCCGTAGTAGTTTTACTATTTTTTATTCTATAGAGGATAAAATATATTGGAGACCACTCTATGACTTAGGAGCAATCATTAATCTTATGCTCATTTCTATCTTAAAAAAATTAACTTAGGAGAAGTTCAACGCACCCCTGTTACCCTTTAACTAGTAGATCTATTATTTATATATACTAAGGGGTGATAGAGGATATGCTAGTTAAAGTGGATAATTTTATGTGCTCTATTGATTTCATTATCTTATACATGGAAGAAGATAGGGAGATACAAAATATATTGGGTATACCTTTCTTAGCCATACATAAAGAAAAGATTGATTGAATAAGGCGAAGTTAATCATGTGGGTGCCATACTAAAAGATAACTTTTAATGTTTTGAAGTCCATATTGTTTCTAAAAAAACATATTGAGGATCAAAATTATAAAGTGGATTTAATAGATGATTTTGTGGAGGAATGGAAGAGATATTGAGTGATTGTTCATTACAACACTCCTTGCTTGAGAATGACATAAGAGTGATTGAGGGAGATATTGTTCATGTGATTGCTAATGAATTGAGCATTTTTAGGGAAATGTATGATCCCTTAGACATATTATATCTAGGGAGATCCTTGAAATCATCTATTTTAGAGGTACCTATTTTTAAGTTGAAAGCCTTTCTTTTCCATTTGAAGTATATATTTCTAGGAGATAGATCAAATTTACCTGAAATTATTTCTGCTAAGTAAGAGGAAAATCAAGATGGTAAGTTGATTAAAATTCTTAATTATGATAGAGCATTTGGTTAGACAATAACTAATATTAAGGGGATTAGCCCATCATTGTGTATGAATAAAATTTCAATCAAAGAAAACTCCCAACAAAATGTTGACCCATAAAGAAGATTAAACCCTACCAATAAGGAGGTTATATATAAATAAATACTTAAATAGTTTGATGTATGTATCATTTATCCATTTTTTTATATAGTGTTTGGGTCAGCCCTATTCATTATGTGCCTATGAAGGGGGTTTTGACTGTTATGACCAATGAAAATATTGAGTAAATATCTACTTGGATGGACATAGTATGCAAGATATATATAGACTATAGAAAATTGAATAAAGCCACTAGGAAGGATAGTTTTCCTTTGTTATTCATTAATCAAATGTTTGATAAGTGGTAGGGCACCCATTTTAATGTTTCTTATTTAAGGTACCCCAAATTGCTATAGCACTATAAGCCTAGGTTAAGACCACTTTTTACCAATTCTTATGGAACCTTTGCCTTTAATAAGATGTTTTTTTTTTGTGATCCTCCTACTATTTTTCAAAGATGTATCATGCCCATTTTTTAGATTTAATTAAACAAGTCATTGAGATATTCAAGGATGACTTTTTTATACATGGTACTTCATTCAATTCTTATCTTGAGAATTTATCTATTATTTTAAAAAGATGTGAAGAATGAAATTAGTATTGAATTAACAAAAGTGTCAATTTATTATTTCAAAAGGTAGTGTGTTAGGTCAAAAATATTTTTTAAAAAGGTTAGCAAGTGGATTAGGCCAAAGTTTAGATAATTATAAATCTTCCAATAATAACTTCTACTAAAGGAGTTAGAATTTTCTTAGGATATGCTAGATTTTATAGAAGAAGAATTATTAGGTATTTTTCAAAAGTTACTAAAACCTTATGTCATTTGTTGGAAAAAGATGATGTTGCGAATCTGAGATTATGGATTAGACTTTTGATGATAGCAAACATTCATGTTTTTCTACGACTGCTTTGCCTACTAATTTTTCAGGATCACACCATCGAATGCAACTCAAGCCAGCTCAAGATCAGGTAGAATTAGATTGAGTCAAGTCTATATTTTCTCCCTTCTTGAGTCAATTGTAAAAGTGGTTCCTGATGCAAAGTAACCTTGCACACACACACACACTTGAGGGGTTTTTTGAGTTTTTCTATTTTGAGTACATCTGCCTGGACGATGTTCCTATCGGCCATGACAATTCAACTAAAAATAGAAACCCTAATTAGGGCATCCTGGTTAAGCAGTCGTCATTAAGCAAATAGTCCTAGACGATACTTATATCGGCCAGGATGATAGGCTCAAATCAGAAAGAATCAGCCTCCATGATTAATTTAGGTATTCTTTATTTTAAATTATTGACCCGGACGATCTCCATATTGTCCTGGACGATACAACATAATTATGCCTAAATTAATCTGGAAATTATAGAAACAAATTAAGGCTGATTGATATGATCACATCGGTCGGGCCAATCACAGAATTGGCCAGGACGATGGACTGGATGATTGACATCGGTCAGAATCTATTTAGGGTGATGTTTAGGATGATTGTAATCAAATTTGAACTAATCATCCAGGACAATATTGTATCGGCCTGGACGATGTAACCAATTTTCTTCCGATCGTCCTAATTCATCCCAACTGATTGAGCTTATTTTGTACTAATCAGCCAGGACGATATTCCTATCATCCTGGACGATAATGTCAGTTCTTGAAATTTTATTTAAAGGACCCAAATTTTCTCATGCAATAAGACCTTGAGTGCTGCTGTCTTGACTTGAGAGAGCCTTGGAAGAGGGAGAGAGAGAGAGAGAGAGAGAGAGAGAGAGAGAGAGAGATAGAGAGAGAGAGAGAGGAACTTATGAGGGAGAGTTTGTGAGAGGGTTTACAATGGTTACTCCAAGCAAGGTTCCAAGTCATTATCTCCGTTCTTCATCCTTCGTCCTTAGGAGGTTTTTGGGAGCTCTACTTCAGTAAAAGGTTTGGGTTCTCTGCCCGCTTCAGGAGGAAGCAAAAGGAGTCAGTTCTCTACCGCACTGGGTTGGTGAAAAGGAGTCCGTTGTAAAGGCTTCTCTGCCTAGCTGTGGGAGCTAAAGGAGAGACACTTAGTTAGGGCAATACTCAGAGGGTGCCTCCGAGGAGGGAAGTAGGTCAAGGATTGACCGAAACACTATAAATCCGATGTTATCCTACTTTATTTTTCTTCCGCATTTATTTATTTTTTCACTTTGATTTCTGTGGAGATTTAGTTTTAAGTTTTTTAGTTCCTTACATAAAGAATTTTTTTTTAAAATACCAATTCCCCCCCCCCCCCTTGGTTAGGCTCGGCCTAGTTCTTAGGTTCTTAACATCCCTAATGAACTTTCAAGTGATATCAGAGCGGGATTCATAAAAATTAAGTTTGAAAACTTTTTGAATTTTTGATCCATGGCTAACAACAGAAATCGTAATACTGCGGAAGGGTATTATATTACCCGGCCACCTTTGTTTGATAATATCCCTTTTGATTTTTGGAAAACTCGCATGTCTTCATTTTTACAATCAATTGATTATCGCATGTGTATGCTCGTTAAGGATGGTTTTACACCTCCAACTGTAAAATTGAATGTCGTTACTGTTCCACTTCCTTTTACTGAATGGACTCTAGATGATAGGGATTTAGCATAATTAAATGCAAAATGTTTGAACTATTTTTCTGTGCTTTGAAATCGGAAGATTACATGCGTGTTTCCACTTGCACTACTAGTAAAGAAATTTGGGATAAATTGTGTTTCACCTATGAAGGTACTAATGAAGTCAAGCAATCCTGTTTGAATATTCTCCTGCATGATTATGAACTTTTTAGTATTAAACATTCTGAATCAATTTCTGAAATGTATACAAGGTTTACTCAGTTTGTTACTTCATTGCATGCATTAGGAAGAGAACTTTCTAACTATGAAAAAGTAAACAAAATTTTAAGATATTTGCCATCCTCCTTTGATGTAAAAATTACTGCAATATATGAATCTAAAGATTTAAATAAATATTTAATCTATAACTTACTTGGTTCACTCATTGCTTACAAGCAAGGGGTGAACCAAAGAAATCTTGATGCATGTGAAAGAAAGGAAAAAATGGTGGCACTTAAGGTGAATGATTCGGACATTGATTCTTTCGGGTCTAAAAGTGATGATGTTACTTTAATCACAACATAATTTAAGCCCTTTCTAAGGAAGAAGCAGAAGAATCATCAAAAGTGGAATAAAGGTAAGGGTAGCAAAAATTTTAAGAATTCTAATGAAATAATTTGCTTTGAATGCAGGAAGCCTGGGCATGTTAAAGCTGATTATCCTACGCTTAAGGCACACCCAAGTAAGGAGAAGGGTGAGGAGAAACCAAACCTCAAAAAGGACAAGAGTAAGAAGCGATTCCAAAAGGCGTTCTGGGCGGATTCTGCATCAGATTCCTCTGAAACTGAACCTGAGGAGGAGACAACAAACTTGTGTTTAATGACGGACAATAATCTTGGTCAAAGTGACCAAGAAGAGGTATGTGAACTAACCTATGAGAAACTCATTGAATTTTCTGAAAAAATATATGCATCATAAAAGAAAAGTTAAGAAAACTCATGCTAGCCTAAAATTAGAATTTTTTAATTTACAAAAAGAGCATGAAAATCTTCTTAAAGATCATTCAACATTTGATTCAAATCACATGGCTTTACTTGATGAGTTTGATGAATAAAACAAAAAGTATGCTGAGTTATCTGATTCTCATAATTCTTTAAAATTGTCCAATTGTTAGTTAGAAAAAGAATATAAAAAATTAAAAAATTCAAAAACCTTTGAAAATAAAAAATCTTCATTCCATACACTGCATAAAAGCATCACCATAGGAATAGATTCGTGCATCCTTTTCCTGGAGTTAGATGTTTTTCATGTGGCATGCTAGGACACATAGCACACACTTGCACCTTTCACCATAGCCCACATTGGGTTTGGAGACCCAATTTACATGATCCACAGCATGCATTGCATTCTACTTTCCATAAGAAGAAACCCAAACATGTTTGGGTTTCTAAATATGACATTTGATAATTTTGCAGGTAAGCTCTCATAAAAGGCCTCGTGAGAGCATGTCGTACCTAGACAGCGGATTCTCTTGACATATGACTAGCGATGCCAGTCAATTCATAGTGCTGGAGATCAGGACAGGAGGCAAGGTGACTCTTGGAGACAACGCCACCAGGAAGGTGGTAGGAGCAGGCATAATTGGTAATTCCAAGAATCTTCTGATTAAAAATGTTTTTCTTGTAGATGGACTGAAACACAACTTGCTCAGCATCAGTTAGCTTTGTGACTAGGGCTTCATCAAAATTTTTTTGGCAAATTCATGCATTAATAGCTCAAATAATAACAATGTTTTGCAGAAAAAGTGGATCAACAACGTTTACATGCTTGATTTAAATAACATTGAATGTGCTGCTTCATTTTGCTTAAAAATTGCTATTTATGATTCATGGTTGTGGCACGGGAGATTATGTCATGCCAGTATGAAAATCCTTAGGAAAGTGACCCAAAAAGACCTAGTTAGAGGTGTCTCCAAGCTTAAGTTTTCAAAAGAACACCTTTGTGATGCCTGCTAATTAGGAAAGCAAATCCACTCAACTTTTCACTCCATTAAGGATATTAACACCTCTAGACCTTTAGAATTCCATCACATGGATTTGTTTGGACCCGTTAGCACTGCTAGTTTGGGAGGAAAAGTCTATGATTTTGTGATTGTCGATGACTACTCGAGATTTACTTGGATTAGATTTTTGTTACACAAAAATGAGTCATTTGATGAGTTTAGAGTCTTCTTTACTTGGATTTAGAAAAAGCAAGGTTGTGAGATCTTGACCATTCATAGTGACCAAGAGGGAGAGTTTGAAAATGAGATATTTGGATATTTTTGTGAGGACAAAGGGATTAGCCACAACTTCTCAACTCCTAGGACCCCTCAGTAGAACGGGGTAGCTGAAAGGAAGAATCGAACCTTAGTGGAAGCCACTAGAGCCATGCTTCCTGAGTATTCACTTCTAAAATACTTTTGGGCTGAAGTGGTTAACATAGCTTGTTATGTGTTGAATAGGGTGAATGTTAGAGCCAAATTATATAAGACACGCTATGAGATCCTTAAGGATAGGACACCCAATCTCTCCCACCTTCATGTCTTTGGTTGTAAGGTTTTCATTCACAATAATGGGAAGTCTCGCTTAAGAAAATTTGACCCAAAATCTGATGAAAGAGTGTTCTTAGGATATTCTATTATTGGGAAGTCTTTTAGGGTATTTAATAAGAGGACTTTGGTGGTGGAAGAGACTACACATATAGTGTTTGATGAGTCTGATCCTAGAAAGCTTAAAGTTGAGGATGATGATGATGGAGAGATTACCATTGGATTAGAAAACTTGGAGAAGGGGGTAAGGCACCATAACACTAAAGGAGTAGGAGAGGTTACCCAAGGAGTAGAAAATGTAGATCTGGAGGAAAGGGTTGAACCTTCACACACTTTTCTTAGAGATTGGAGATGCTCTTCGAGTCACTCTAAATATCTGATTTTAGGAGACCCTTCTGATGGAGTTAGGACTAGACATGGACTTAGGAAGGAAGTGAACCACTCTGCCTTTATCTCAATGACTGAACCCACCAACATAAATAAAGCCCTTTCTGATGAGTTTTGGATCTTAGCCTTGCAGGAAGAGTTAGACCAATTTGCTAGAAATGATGTTTGGGAGCTTGTAGAAAGACCTAAGGGACAAAGTGTAGTTGGAACTAAGTGAATCTTTAAGAATAAGGTGAATGATTCTGGAGTGGTGGTTAGGAATAAGGCAAGATTAGAGGCTAAGGGATATAACCAAATAGAAGGGATAGATTTTGAAGAAACTTTTGCCCCTGTAGCTAGATTGGAAGCCATTAGAGTGCTACTAGCCTTTGCCTGTTATAAGGGGTTTAAGCTTTTCTAAATGGACGTTAAGAGTTCCTTTTTAAACGGGGAAATAAAAGAGGATATGGTTGTAAAACAAGGTTTTGAGAGTTCCCAATTTCCAAATCATGTTTTCAAATTAAAAAAGGCCTTATATGGATTAAAGCAGGAACCCAGAGCTTGGTATGAGAGGCTTAACACATTCTTACTAGAAAGGGAGTTTGTTAAGGGGCGTGTAGACACCACCTTTTTCTTGAGGAAAGTAGGAGATGATTTACTCATTGTTCAGATCTATGTTGATGATATAATTTTTGGATCTTCTGATAAAAGGCTATGTGATAATTTTTCTAAAATAATGAGTAAGGAGTTTGAGATGAGTAAGATGGGAGAATTGTCCTACTTTTTGGGGTTTAGCATTAGAAAATTAAATGATGGAACTTTTTTTAGCCAAATAAAGCACATAAAGGACATCTTGAAGAAATATGAAATAGACAAAGCCAAGCTCATTAATACTCCCATAACCTTAGGAATTCATTTAGACAAGGACCTAAATGTAAAATTAGTTGATCAGAAGAAGTATAGGGGGATGATTGGATCTTTACTTTACCTGACTGCTAGTCGACCTGATATAATGTTTAGTGTTTGTCTTTGTGCTAGATTTCAAACTGACCCTAAGGAATCCCATCTGACTATAGTTAAAAGAATTCTTAGATACCTTTTAGGGACCCAAAACTTAGGAATATGGTACTCTAGTCACGGCACTTCTTTTGAGATTATTGGATATTCTGATTCTGATTTTGCAGTATGTAAAGTGGATAGAAAAAAGCACTTTTGGAACTTATCAATTCATAGGACAGTCTTTAGTCTCCTGGTCTAGCCCATCAAAAGCAAGCTATCTTCCTTTCCTCTAACTCTTAAAACTTAAAAGATTTCATGTATCACTTGAGATTTTCAAAGACTTGATTTTGAATATCGCGATTGTAATTAACTACTTTGATTTATTATTCTATAAGACATTTTTCTGAAACCAAAGCTTTATTAAATCTCTTTTTATTATCCAAATGTTTTTATAAGTTAGTCCTTTTGATTTCAAAAGAAGATTTTGCCCTAATAGAAGTCCGAGCTTAGGGTTAACATGATCGAATATTTTATCATTTTTTGGATTTTTAAAGTTGTCAACTCATTAACTTACAAATCTTTAGAATCAATTTCATAGAGACTATATCATGTTCATGCCTTGATTAAAAAACAAAACTTTTTAACTTTTGTTTTATCATTGTTATTTTTCTTATTATTTTTAGGCCTTCTCTAATCATCTCCATCCCATCTTTGAGTTAAAATTTTTTTGTCACATCGTCCTGGCCGATGTTTATATCATCCTGGACGATCAGCTTTTCGTGCTTCAAAAACTCCATCTGCTGAATATTCTAACTTTTTTGCTCCAATTGTCCTGGATGATCCTTTATCGTCCTGGACGATATGATCGACCTCTGCTACAATCATCTTGATCATCCTGGCTGATATCTTTTTTCGTCCTGGATGATGCATTAATTAGTTATCATCCCGATCGATACACCTATTTTTCTTGGACGATACACATGTCACACATTTAAAATCTATAATTTTGCCCAGGATGATCCATTTTTTGACAATTATCCTGGCCGATCCACTGTTAGTCCTGGATGATACACACGGCGCATGATTTAAAACATTTTAATTCTGCCAGTACGATCCATTATTGAGCATCATCCTGGACGATCCACCTAATCAACCTAATCGATCTGCTTTTTTAATGGTCATCCAGCCTAACTCATCGGGACGATCGTCTGTGTCTAATCATCCCGGCCGATATCTGATCGGCCCGGATGATCGAACCACCTTTTTGACCAATTGGCATGTTCACAATAATTGCATCGGATCGTCCTGGATGATCCTGCAATTGGCCTGGACGATCCGGCCGATCATTTAAATTTAGAGCCTTTCAGCCATTATTTCTCACTTCAAAACTCTTCTCCTCTCTTATTTACTTCCTGTTTGCTTATGGCTGGTGGAAAGCGTGCTCATCAGGTGTCTAGCAGCTCCTGAGGGGCATGCTGGACCCTCATTTTTGGGAGGCAGATGATCAGGCTGCCTACCATCATTACAAAGAGTGCCTCATTACTCTCTCCCACACAATTAATCCATCCTATCTCTCATATTCGATACTGGATCTTTTCGCTCAGACTTCATTTTGCTTCATTCTCACCTTGTAGTCCCCTTTAGTTCTGAATTTCTTTTTAAATTTTACGCAAACCTCCGTATTAATTTCACCTACACTGCGCTCACCCCTTATGTTAATCGACGTCCAGTCAAAATCACATATCAGGATTATTCTGAACTGTTGCAGCTGTCCACCACTAGGGATAAGTTGCATACCCTTGTCTCTGATCCTGACTTTGACTGATCCACTGCAAATCACTTTCTTCACCACACCAATGCACACTTTCATGTTGGAGAGACTAGCTCTTTACTCAAAGATGCTAGGACAATCCAGTATGCCCTTCGCACTTCTATTATTCCAAAAGCCAGGGACCGAGTCCACATCACTTCACTTCTTTCACTTACTACCTTTTACATTCTGGCCCATAGAGAATTTAATGCCACAGACCTGATCTTTCGCTACATCGAGCATTTGACTACCATTCAAGATCCAGGTCATAGAAGAAAGCAAAATCTTGCTATAGGACACATCATTGCATATGTTCTAGAATCCAAATACAACTTTTAATATTCTACTCCTCCCAACCATCCGCCACCTTTCTTCTCAAACAATTCCTTCAATTCCCTTCACAGTACTCGTCTCTACCTATGGGGTGGGGAAGCTCAGGGGGCAGAGGAGGAGGAGGCTCACGCTCCCGCTCCTATTCTTGAACCTATTCCTCTCCGCCTGCACTCTTAGCTGGATCAGTTGGTGGAGAGATTTGATCAATTGGAGACCCGCTTCATTATGTTCGTAGCACACCAGCAGCAGCACGCTGAGGATGTGGCCCGGTTCGATGCTTGCACACCAGTAGCAGCAGCACAACCAGAATATGGCCTGGTTTGGGGCACAGTTTTCCACGTTTTCCACCTTCTTCCAGTAGCCACCACCACCACCACCTCCGTCTGATGATCAGGGGCCCTCATTTCTTTGATTTTCTTAATGTTTTTCTAGTTTGTTTCTCTTTTAGTTTTAGTTTTAGTTTTTTGTAGTTTTTTAAAATGTTTTATTTTAGTTTCTGTTATGTTTTTATTTGTGTTCCCCTCCTTTTTGTGATGTCAAAAGGGGGAGTAGTATGATGTATCTTGTACTTTGAATTCTAAAACTTAGTGAACTATTTTTTTTAAACTGCCATAATTGTTTACTACCATAGCTGTTTGGAATTCTCTGTTTATGTTTGCCATCATCAAAAAGGGGGAGATTGTTGTGAATCTGAGATTATGGATTAGACTTTTGATGATAGCAAACAATCATGTTTTTCTACGAATGATTTGCCTACTAATTTTTCAGGATCACACGATCGAATGCAACTCAAGCCAGCTCAAGATCGGGTTGATTTAGGTTGAGTCAAGTCTGTATTTTTTCTTTTCTTGAGTCAATTATAAAAGTGATTCCTGATGCAAAGTAACCTTATACACACACACTTGAGGGGTTTTCTGAGTTTTTCTATTTTGAGTGCATCGGCCTGGACGATGTTTCGATCGGCCAAGATGATTCAACTAAAAACAAAAACTATAATTAGGGCATCCTGGTTAAGAAGTCATCATTAAGCAAATCATCCTGGATGATACTTGTATCGGCCAGGACGATAGTCTCAAATCAGAAAGAATCATTTGCCTTGATCAATTTAGCTATTCTTTATTTTAAATTATCAGCCCGGATGATCTCCATTTCATCCTGGACGATACAACACAATTATGCCTAAATTAATCTAGCAATTATGGAAAGCAATTAAGGCTGATTGATATGATCACATCGGTCGGGCCGATCGCAGAATTGGCCAGGACGATGGACTGGACGATTGATATTGGCCAGAATCTGTTCAGGGCGATGTTCAGGATGATTATACTCAAATTTGAACTAATCGTCCAGGACGATATTATATCAGCCTGGACGATGTAACCAATTTTCTTTTGATCATCATGATTTGTCCCAGCTGATTGAGCTAATTTTATACTGATTGGCCAGGACGATATTCCTATCATCCTGGACGATAATGTTGGTTATTGAAATTTTATTTAAAAGCCCAAATTTTCTCATTCAACAAGACCTTGAGTGCTGCTGTCTAAACCTGAGAGAGCCTTAGGAGAGGGAGAGAGAAAGAGAGAGAGAGAGAGAGAGAGAGAGAGAGAGAGAGAGGAACTTGTGAGGGGGAGTTTGTGAGAGGGTTCGCAAAGGTTGCTCCAAGCAAGGTTCTAAGTCATCATCTCCGTTCTTCATACTTTGTCCTTGGGAGGTTGTTGGGAGGTCTACTTCAGCAAAAGGTCTGGGTTCTCTCCCCTCTTCAAGAGGAAGCAAAAGGATTCGATTCTCTCCCGCACCAGGGTTGGTGAAAAGGAGTCTATTGTAATGGCTTCTCCGCCTAGCTGTGAGACCTAAAGGAGAGATACTTAGTTAGTGCAATACTCGGAGGGTGCCTCCGAGGAGTGGACGTAGGTCAAAGATTGACCAAACCACTATAAATTTGGTGTGATCCTTCTTTGTTTTGCTTCCATGTTTATTTAATTTTGCACTTTGATTTCTGTTGTGATTTGGTTTTAAGTTATGTTGTTCTTTACATAAAGAAAATTTTTTTAAAAATACCAATTCACCCCTCCCCCCCCCCCTCTTGGTTAGCCTCGGCCTAGTTCTTAAGGGCTTAACATCCCTAACAAACTTTCAGATGATGCTTTTGGTTTCAATAATGAATATTTTAAAGATGTAAATATTTTAAACAACATTTGATCACTGCACCTATTATTATTACACTTGTTTGAAAACTTTGTTTTAAACTCATGTGTGATTAAAGTAATTATGTTATTGGAGTAGTTTTTGGGCAAAGAGTGAACAAGAAACTAATATTATTACTATGCTAGTAGAACTTTAAGTAAAGTTCAAATAAATTACACGACAACTAAAAAAAGAATGATAACCATAATCTTAGCCTTTGATCATTTTAGATCATATTTGTTTGGCACCAAAGTGATAGTATAAAATTATCATTTTAAAATCAAATGTCTTAATACAAAGAAAGATTCAAAATCAAGGTTATAAGATGAATTCTATTATATAAGAGCTTTATGTAGATATTTAGATTGGAAAGGGATAGAGAATTAGGTTATTGATTATTTTTCTAAACTAGAGTGGGAAAAACTTGTGCATGAAAATTCTGACATTAATGAGTTTTTTCCAAATGAAAAATTATTTGCATTGAACTCATGATGTGTGCCTAGGTATGACGACATAGTGAATTATATTATAAGTGGTACAATTCCATTTGACATAACATATACCCAAAGGTGTAAATTAATGCATATAAGTTTTATTATGCGATATATAATTTTAAAAAGTTCAAAGATGAAATCATTAAGGTGTAAGTTATGGAAGAGGAGATTAAAAATATCATTTTTTAGTGTGATGATTTAGAACATGGAGAGTATTTTAGAGGATTTAGAACTATTTATAATCATTTAATAAGAATTTAATTATCTTATCTTATTTAAGAATTAAATTATTATGTTAAAAAATGTGATAAGTATTAGCGGGTAGACAATATTTCAAAGAGAAATAAAATTACCTTTAATTATATGTTGGAAGTTAAACTCTTTGATATTTGGGAATTTGATTTTATGGACACTTGGTGCAAGCTTTTGGAAATTAATATATCTTGATAGCAGTTGATTATGTCTTCAAGTGAATTGAAGGAGTTGTAACACCCAAAACGGATGCTAAGGTTAAGATCAAATTTTTAAAGAAAAACATCTTCTCCATATTTGGAATACCCAGAGTTATTGTTAGTAATGGGGAAAGTTATGCTTGTAATAGGAGAGTAGATAATCTAATCTAAAAATATGGAATTTAGCATAGGGTAGCAACTTCTTAGCATCCCCAAACTAGTAGACAAGCTGAATTTAATAATATGAATATAGACATAATACTAGAAAAGACTGTAAGTCCAAATATAAATGATTGATCCTTGAGGTTGGATGATAAACTTTTGGTTTATAAAGCTATATTTAATGACCCAAATGGAATATTTCCCTATAGGTTAATCTATGGTTTAGCTTTTCACTTACCATTAGAGTTAGAATACAAGGCTTATTAGGTCTAAAAGAATTAAACTACAATCTTAAGGATATCAATGAGAAAAAATTAGTATAACTAACTGAGTTAAAAGAGTTAAGAATGGATTCCTATGAGAATGCCATATATGGAACAAATAAAAAAAAAGACATGATTTTAAGCTCATTAGGATAGAATTTGAACATATATATGATTTATTTTTAATTCAAGAGTGAAATTATTTTTTTGTGAAGTTAAAGTCTAGGTGTTCAAGATCATTCAGTATAGTGAAAGACTATACTTATGGAGTTGTAGACATTTGGGATAGTCAGACCTCCCAAATAATCAAAGTTTATGGACATGGATTAAAACCTTATTTAGGAAGGGACATAGATTATGATAGGAGTTATGTGAAGTTAGCTCATTTAAGAAAGAATTTGGCGTAGTCTGATCGAATACCACGAACTTAATTCCTGTTGGGAAGCAACCCAAATCTATATTGTAATGTGTAAGTATAATGTTTTATGTGTGTATGTTATTCATGTGCTTGATTAAAATTTGCTTTAATTGTTCTTTATGTGCGATCCTTAGATGATGTTGAAGTTTTATGATTGTCTTTACCTATGTATTAAGACCAAATATGGAAAATCATCCTAGAGCGCCATAGCGTGAACTCTATTTCAAAAATAAATATATTAATATAGCGCTATAATGACTTAGGAACCTTGTGTCATAGTTTCAAATCACTTAGTAGCACCAAAGAGACCAAAATTCTAGTATCATGACTTTAAGCTCTCAAGTTTTGGTATCATTTGAGCAAGCAATATAACGTGTCCTAAGAACCATAGTACTCTTATTAACCTAGTGTCATGTGAGGTAAGGTCCGTGGGGGTGGTTACCTCAAAGCACTCCAACATTTACATATGTCAGATGTCATGGTAGAGGGCTAGTCAAAAGCTTGTTATATAATGCTTCAAAGTATAGCATCATGGCACTATCTATTAACTATGTCATAGAGCTCATCTCTTCGTTGGCTAGATTGATTATTTCACTACCCAAGCGTCACAGTTCTCTAATACCTAGCATTATATAGTTGTAAACATTATATAAGCAAATCAGATATACATTTCATTTTGCATTTCATTCTATTTCAAAACATTTTGCCTCTAGTGCTTACTCCTGACTCAATTTAGCTCAAATGGCTTCTAAGATTATTAGTGGAAAGAAAAAATCAACCTCCTCCTCTTATTCATATGATAATAAGAGGTTCAAAAATGTTATATTTAAGGAATGGTACAATCACTTGATTGTTCATAATCAACTTATCTCTTAGAGAGGGTTTAGGAGTCTAGGGTGAACAATTGAGAATATAATTATAAATAAGAACTAGGAAATAATTTGTTAAGATCCTATTACATTTATAGTCCCTATCGTTAAAGATTTTTTTTCAATAAAAAGTATACCCAAGACAACATGGTGTTTGTCTTGGGGAAATGGGTTGCCTTTGATAGTGTCACTATCAATAGTGTGCATGGAATCCAAAATTTTTATTTTGATGATTTTGTAACTCTTGTTAATGCCCAGCATACTATGATGACATTCTTAAAATCCTTACAATTTCCCACTAAGGCACTAATGAGGGCACATAATGTTATATTTTATATATTAAATTATTAGTGATACTGTGATGTTTTAGTTATGTTGTGTAGGAAAAATATAGTAAAGGCATGAAATTCCAAGTATTATACATTATCGTGGTGTTAGAAACTACACTGTCATAAAACCATTATTGACACTACCGAAGCGCCTATTATAGGCATGACGATGCCATGTCTCTATTTGACAGTGTCGCGGTGTCAGAGTAGTCGGTGCTATAATGCCCAGTCTCTATCAGCACAGCATCATGGCACCAATTTCCAATGCTACCAAGATAAGGGGAGGGCCATGTGGATGCCGTGGTGCTCAACCATCAGTAGTGTCAGAGGTTTACATTTATAACCAACCAAGACAAGGTCTACCAATAAAGTGATGCGCTGATTCATTAAATAGTGGGTCCACATCAGCAAGTGCCACAGAGGATGACATTCTTCAACACTGTGGAATTAGTTCATTTTATGGCCACCATAATGCAGGTGTCTGCAGTGTCATGGTGCCATAATATATCTTCCATATTTTTTCTTTAACTAGTTTATTTGTCATATTAGTAAGGGAGTTCAAACACTTAGTTAATTTCAGTCTTTATAGTGCTTTTTTCTAAATTTTTTTAGGAGTGACAACTAAAGGAATTCAAGGAGCACTAGATCCATTTAATAAAAGTGTTTGGTCAATATTTGTGAAAGTAAATTTGTAAATTTAAGGAGTCCATAGGAGATTATTGAACATATCTAATGATATCTTTTCTTTTATATATTCTTTGTTTTATGTAATTAATGAAAGTGAGTTTTCTTAAGTTGTTCTTCATTTCTAACTAAATTCTTTTGTTTTGGATTAATGGTGTAAATAGAATGCAAAGTAATACTAATATCTCATCATCAATAATTTAATGATATTTTTAATATAAAAGGTATTCATTTAATGCACATAATGACTATATATGTAGCTAATATCAAGTGTAATGTATGGCCTAGGAATAGAAAAGCAGGCACAACTAGGAAGATTATATTGGTATGATGTAAGCATAGGCATAGTCTTGATATATATCAAATTTATAAAGATGAATTATATTGAGGTGGTTTTAAAATTACAAAATTTACTTATTCTTCTAAGATTTTCTTAGGGTGACAAACTATGGGAGTTTAGAGTGATATTGAGATTAGAAGGTTTAATGTCCTTTATCTCTTTACGTTCGACTTAGCGGTCAGTGATGCATATAATCTGAATATCATTAATATAAAAGTGAATTATTAAGAAACTTATGGTATTTACATTCCATCAATCCAAAATATTTTATCCAAATAGTATTTCATTTAATTTTTTTTATTAATTTTAAATTAAGTGATTGAATCTCTACCAAGACTTATTTTTATTAAGTAGGATAATTATTTTAATTGTAGTAGATAGTACTAGTATTTACTGGTAAACATTATTCCTCATGGGAAAGATACTCTATTGTATCACTAAATTATTTGATTTGACACATATACTTATATATATCAAGTGCATCTTTTATAATTTTTATATAAAAAAACCTTAAGAATTATTTAGAGATTTTATAGAGTCATACAATATTTTCATAATTCTTTAGGTTACTCTACAACCCACATAAAGTTTTTGGCATTATTACCAAGGAAGAATTTATTTTACTATAATTTTACTTTATTACTAAATTAATTGGGTAATTAGATTTACTCATATTCTTTTATTATAGTTATTATTGAATTTTCATTTCATTATATGTGTTGCATGCATTATATTACGCTATATATTATTTGTTTAAGTTAATTGTGCATTCATTCATCTTAGCGATGCAATGGTATAAGTTGTAACATCGTAGTGGTTATCTTATAAATTATATAATTTTTATAATTATATATTATAAACCTAATTATGGAGTAAAAATAATTTAATGTGATTAGCACCTTCTGTAATTAGTCAAAAATAAATCTTATGGTCACAAAATTTCATTACAAATTTATAGGAAAGCTCCGTAGTGCACTAACTAGGGTCGTTGCACCAATTGAGTGTGACAACTACAGTATTGATATTTGATAGCATTGCAACGGGAACCTAACTTGACCATCGCCGCTCTGACATATTGAATCATTGTAGCGGTTGTTGAAAGTTTGTTAGGGATGTTAAGCCCTATAGAACTGACCCAAGGCTAACCAAGAGGGGGGGTGAATTGCTATTTAAAATTTTCTTTAAGCAAAGCACAAATGCAAACAAAATCACCACAAAAATAAGTGCGGAAGAAAATAAATGAGAAAGCAGTAAAAAACAAGAACACAAGGGTTTATAGTGGTTCGGTCAACTCGACCTATGTCCACTCCCCGGAGGCACCCTCCGAGTATTTCACTACAATCGTGACTCTCCTTTAGCCCCACACTGCTAGGCGGAGAAGCCTTTACAAACACCTCTTTTTGCCACACCCGGCAAGGCAGAGAACCTTCCTCCTTTTGCTTCCTCCTAAAGTAGGCAGAGAATCCCGATCGCTTGCAGGAACTTACCTCTCCCAACCCTTCCAAGGATAAGAGACTCTAGGGAAGAAGAAGTGGAATAATGCTTTGAGCAACCCTTGTGAATCCCCTCACAAGATGCCCCTCACAAGATCCTCTCTCTCTCTCCCTCTCTCTCTCTCCTTTAGGTTTTCTCTGGTCAAGACAGCAGCTAAGGATGTTCAAAAATGTTGAACAAGAGCTCTTAAATAGAAGAGCTTCAAAGGAGCTTATTAATTGCAAGTTGTCGACTATATCGTCCAGGACGATATAGAAATCGTCTTGGCCGATCAGTACAAATCCCATGAGATCGGCAAGAGCATTGCCCTGAATGCAAACTGGGCGATTGAAAATTGGCTTGATCGTCCCGGCCGATCAGTTCAAATTAGAGGAAAATCGTCCAGAGCATTGCCCTTAATTCAAGCTGTCCGATCCAGATCGTCCAGCACATCGCCCTGAATTTGTACTGGCTGATATTTATCGTCCAGGAGAAATTAAGGATTATAGAATAGATCGTCCTGGCCAATCCTGTGATCGTCCAGGACGATGTGATCATATCAATCATATTTAATTACTTTCTTGATTGTCTGATCAATTAAGGCATAATTGTGAATATCGTCCAGGCCGATACAAGATCGTCCTGGCCGATTGCCAAATATACATAATACCTTAATTGTTTATGGCGGCAATTTCTTTCTATTTTGAGCCTATCATCCAGGAAGATACAAGTATCATCCCGGCCGATTGGCTAATGACGGCTGCCTTAATTAAGAACCCCTTATTAGATTTTCTGTTTTAAGCCCGATCGTCCAGGATGATGTAAATATCGTCCTGGTCGATTTAAGTAAAAATAGTAATTCTAAGTCTCTCAAGTGTGTGTGTGTGTGTAGGGTTACATTGCATCAGTCACACTAAAGATTACAATTGGCTCAAGAAGGGAAAAATAAAATTACAGACTGACTCAACCCTAATCTACCCCATCTTGAGTTGGCTCTGATTTTCATCGGATCTTTGGGTCCTGAAAAGTCAATAGAGAAAACGGCAGTCGTAGTGAAACAATATTTGTTTGCTATCATCAAAATCATAATCCAAAAACAAGTTTGTAACAATCTCCCCCATTTTGATGATGGAAAACATATCAAAAATAAATTCTAAAACAGTAATAGAAAAACAAAACAAGCTTTTAAATTTTTTTACCAGAACAAGTACGAACATCCCAGAACATGTACAAACATACTAAATAAGTACTACTTCTCCCCCTTTTGACATCTCAAAAAGGAGGAGGAAACTTCTAACTAAAGCAACCAACTAAAAAAAACATAAAACGAAAGCAATCTAAAAAAAACTAAAACTAAAAGAACGAGGGATCCTGATTATCAGATGGAGGTGGAGGTGGTGGAGCCTGCTGAAAGTAGCCAGCTAGCATATAAATTAAGCATTGAACCAGGCTATGTCCTGGTCATGCTGCTGGTGGTGGTGAGTAATGTAGCTAT
>NW_021443448.1:0-320 GCF_001605985.2 Dendrobium catenatum
AGATTATCATAGCGGCAGTACTATAGAGATACATCCATCATTTTTAAGAGGACAATTTTAAAAAAGATCAATGAATCATATATATCATATGCTAGGAATTTACGTCAATAGAGAAATAGTTTAGCTTCTTAGCTTATATAAAGATCCAACTAAAAACTAAAGAATAATCTCTTTTAATTATGGTAGTCATGGGCGGATCGGCCCATGGCTTAGGGTGGGGAAATGCTCACCCTCAAAAATTTTATTTAAAATATTAGAGGGGAGATTTTGAAATATTTTTGATATTTTGGGTATTTTGCCCCCCCCCCCCCCCCCCCCAC
>NW_021443449.1:0-258 GCF_001605985.2 Dendrobium catenatum
AATCACAAGCAACAGGACCTTCACGCCGTCCCTGAAGAAGTGAAGCAACTACTCACTGAGTTTGCTGATATTGGCCCTACCGAGCTACCTGCTCATCTACCGCCGCTACGCACCATCCAGCACCAAATTGACTTGATTCCAGGAGCTTCCTTGCCCAACTTACCGCACTACCGAATGAGTCCTAAGGAGCACGCTATTCTTCAAGATATTGTGGATGATCTGTTGAAACGGCAACTCATTCAGCACAGCCTCAGCCCG
>NW_021443450.1:0-272 GCF_001605985.2 Dendrobium catenatum
ATGAGAGATTAAAAGAATATTGGTATAAAAGAAAATTTAGGTCTAGAAGCAGTAGAGCTTGTGCAAGAGAAATAATGACTGAAAACCAGATAAGCCCCAAGAAACGAACCAGGCCTTCATGGTGGCTGGCCATAAAGAGGATGGAACAGAATTTTAAAGAACAAATAGGACACTATTTTTAGTAATCAATTACTGCAATAAGAGCCAATAATACTTCTTTAGGCTCCAATGGGTTTGGCTAACAAGCTTCTGCCATGACTAAAACTTCACAA
>NW_021443451.1:0-242 GCF_001605985.2 Dendrobium catenatum
GTGGACGTAGGTCGAGTTGACCGAACCACTATAAACATTTGTGTTCTTATTTTGTACTGCTTCCGCACTTAAATTTCCGCATTGTTTGTTTTGTGGTGTTTTGGTTTGTGATATTTGTTGAGCTTTGCTTAAATTTTTAAAATACCAATTCACATCCCCTCTTGGTTAGTCTTGGGCCAGTTCTATAGGACTTAACATCCCTAAAGAACTTTCAAGTGGTATTAGAGCCTCATAGCCTATGT
>NW_021443452.1:0-272 GCF_001605985.2 Dendrobium catenatum
GGATGGTAAGCCTATCGATGAAGCCCAACTTATCTTATACCATCTTTATGGGCTTTCTGAAATTGGACATGCTGATCAGAAAAGAAAAAGGAATATTTCATTGGGTCACGTGATTACATTTATTTTGGAAAAGAAATACAATCTAGTGCATCCTGATGAAGAATATGAGGAGCCAGTCTATTACAATGATGCTTCTTTAGAGCAATCTTCAAGGAGCAAAAAGAGAAATCACCTTCCAGTGCTTCTGAAGAAGAAGAAGAAGAAGGAGAGCA
>NW_021443453.1:0-446 GCF_001605985.2 Dendrobium catenatum
GGAAATGGCCAGAAAAATTTTCTAAGTCCTATTCGTCCAGGACAAAATTAAAAATTGTCTGGGACGATTTGTTCTCTGTAAAATTTTCATCCAGACGAAATTAAATTATCGTACATGTCGATTTTCTCTCTGTAAGATTTTCATCCAAATGAAATTAAATATTGTCCAAGACGATCTGGTCTTTGTAAAATTTTCATCCAGATGAAATTAAATTATCGTACATGATGATTTGCTCTCTGTAAGATTTTCGTTCAGTCGAAATTAAATATCGTTCAGGACGATCTGGTCTCTGTAAGAATTTCATCCGGGAGAACCAATTTTCGTCCAGACGATTCAACTGACTTATGATGATTTTTCTGAAGTTTTTTGGAACCGACCTTGTAATAATCGTTCGTACCGGACGAACTTTGTTTGTACGGGACAATCAGCTTGTACGAAAACATTTC
>NW_021443454.1:0-259 GCF_001605985.2 Dendrobium catenatum
ATTATTTGACCAAATCAATATAAAATTTTGGTGTTTTTTTTCTGAGTTTTACTTTCTATAATTAATATTTCTACATTTTAATCTTTCTAAAATTGCTTGTTGAAAATTATATTATTGATGATATATTGATCTAAGAAACCCATCATCACCATTATTATAAGTTTTGTTTAATAAATTTGTCTCTGCAATTAGGGATAATATTATAAATTTTTAAAAAATCTCAAATATTATTTTTGCTAAAGATTTTTGTAAAACAACC
>NW_021443455.1:0-971 GCF_001605985.2 Dendrobium catenatum
CAATTCATACATTTGAAGCAATAAAAACACTAGGGTAGGGAAGTGCATTCATTACGTATGAAAAATAGATCTTAATGTTCAAGTTTCTGAAATTTTGTGGTTAGTCTAAACGGAGACTAAAATAGTGAAAGTGTCTACAAATTTATTTGCATGAAGCACAAGGTTAACAACAACAACAACAACATCAAGCCTTTATCCCACTACGTGGGGTCGGCTACATGAATCCTTTTTCTCCATTGTGCTCTATTAAAAGTCAAATTCTCGTTTAAATCTAATAAAGGGTCATTCCTAACTATTTCCTAACAAGTCTTTTAGGTCTACCCCTACCTTTCTTAATTGAAAAAAATGCCACTCAGCCATCAAATAGTACACCAAAAAACATGTTTTATCTTATGAACTCTATGCAAGATCGGACCATGGTGATTGACAGACTTCATAATAGTGCACCCCACTCGACTCTTGAAGGGGAAGAATTCAATTGGCAAGGAAGAGTAAAACTGAACAAACTGGTAAAATCAGACATTACCAACAACAACAACAACAAGCCCTTGTCCCACTACGTGGGGTCGGCTACATCAATCCTTTTTCTCCATTGTGTCTAATTAAAAGTCAAATTCTCGTTTAAATCTAATAAAGAAATATCATTTCTAATATTTTTTAACCAAGTCTTTTTAGGTCTACCTTTCTTAACATAAGTCAAATCTAATATCTCTACTTTCCTAATCGGGTCATTATCAAATATTAAAATTTCAGACATTACCAAATATTTAAATTTCAAACCTTACCAATTATCTAAAAGTGACTCTCAACAGGACACAATGACCTTTTTTAGAAATGATCTTTTTTATTAGATTTAAATGAGAATTTGACTCTTAACAAAACACAATAGAGAAAAAGCATTCGTGTAGATGACCCACGTAGTGGGATAAAGACGTGATGTTGTTTACCAATTATCTAAAAGTGCATCAAAT
>NW_021443456.1:0-257 GCF_001605985.2 Dendrobium catenatum
GTATTTTTCAAAAAAAAAATTATTTTTTTTGGCAATCATTGCACATCTTTTATTTTGGCATCATTGACCACTTTTTTGTTATTTTTTTCAAGTTAGATCCCTTTTCAAAACTCTTAAATATTCTCAATTGTGAGTATATCTTCTAGTTATTAGATAAGAAAATCTCACTCTCTTATAAAGGGAAGAATAAACCACAAAACAGAATCAAATTCATATGATAAATGCAACGACAAGATTTCAAAAAACTTGAGAGTAAT
>NW_021443457.1:0-298 GCF_001605985.2 Dendrobium catenatum
AAACTAGAGAAAGAAGAAGAAAGACCAAGAGAGAGAAACGGAGAGAGCAAGAGAGAGAAAGAGATAGAGAGAGGGCGAGAGAGGGGGAGAGAGAGAGGGGCGTAGAGAGAGAGCGGCGGAGAGAGAAGGAGAGAGAGAGAGAGAGAAAGCAAGAAAGGGCTAGGGAGTGTAAGAGAGAGAGAGAGCAAGGTAGAGAATGAGCAAGATAGAAAAAGAACAAGAGAGAGAGAGAGGGATAGAGAGAGTGAGGGAGAGAGAGAGGAGAGAGAGAGACAGTAAGAGCAAGAAAGAGCAAGGG
>NW_021443458.1:0-200 GCF_001605985.2 Dendrobium catenatum
CAATGATGATATATTTAAAGCCTGTAAAAAGATCACATTATAATACATTTTATTAATCTCACCTCTTCTAATTAACTAGTTAATTCCACTAATTAAAATTGAATCTTAAAAATATTCGTTCTCTCTTTGTGTCTGTCTATATTTAAACATTATTTTCTTTATTATTAATATATCAATTATCACAAATCATTCAATTCATA
>NW_021443459.1:0-778 GCF_001605985.2 Dendrobium catenatum
CCGATATTGAATCCTACGATCGTGCACCGTTCGTTGGACATTTGGAGGTCTTAATGATGTCGGAATTCGGTGATCTTGAACTCGTTGGATTTGTCTCGTCGAGCCGTTCGATTTGAATGGGTTCGTCAAAATCGGAGACCGTTTGGTAACTCAAATTACGGTTTGAACCTTCCGACAGCACTTTGAGCCCTTGATTTGGACTCATTTGGGCTTGGATTGGGTTGATCTTGGTGTCGTCAGGTTCGTATTTTCGAGACGCTCAATTTGACTGTAAGCTCGCTGAAATCGGAGTTCGGGTGCTCCCAAAATTAATTTTTGAAGTTTCCAACTAGCTTTTGCCTCGAGATTCGTGCCCGAAGTCCGACGCTGGGTAGAGGTACAACGTCTTAACGTCTGTTGCAGGCTAGAATATACGCGGCAATAGAGATTTAATTCTACGTCTTAACGTTGCACGGATAACTAGCTCACACACAGAGAACACAAGATTTTTTATGTGAAAAATCCTTGAAAAGGAAAAAAACCACGGGGCCTAGCCCTGTTGAAAATGATTCCACTATAATTTAAGTTGGTTACACAGGGGCTGACTCGCCTCCAAGGGCAATCATATTACAATTAGCAATTGTTCGATAGGAGTCAGGTGTTAGACCTATTATCACTTGGAAGATCGGGTGTTGATAGTCTGGCCTTGAGTAGGACGTCGGGTCTGAAGGCCGGGTCTTAAGCAGGACGTCGTGTCTTTAGTAGGACGTAGGGACTGAACGTCGGGCCTTAAGCAGGA
>NW_021443460.1:0-274 GCF_001605985.2 Dendrobium catenatum
ATGTGGAAGAGAATTTGGAAAGAGAAAACCTTTGCCTAGAGATTTGAGATTTTCTAAAAACCATCCAAGGGAATTGATTATAGGTTAACCTAGTGATGGTTTTAGAACTAGGCGTGGATTAAACAAGGAAGTCAATCATTCAGCCTTTATTTCAACTATTGAACCCACTAACATTGATCAAGCACTTTCTGATGAATTTTGGATATTGGCCATGCAAGAAGAGTTGAATCAATTTGTAAGAAATGAAGTTTGGGAATTAACTTCAAGGCCAAAA
>NW_021443461.1:0-268 GCF_001605985.2 Dendrobium catenatum
GTAATGACGCAAGTAGTTTTGAGTGGGATACTCTCAAATATCAAGTCTTTAATCTTGTTCTTCTTTGGACTCCTTTTCTTCAAACTCCTTAGATTCTTCGTGGTAAACTACCCAAATGAATAAGAGGGCACTTCCCTTTTAAGGGGAAGGCCACTCTTTCCTCTTTGGGTATAAATAAAGTGTGATCCAAATTTGGAATTCCAAATGGAAAAAGGAATACTTCCCAAAAGAGCATCCTTTCCTCTTTGGAATCCAAGCTTTGGACCTA
>NW_021443462.1:0-263 GCF_001605985.2 Dendrobium catenatum
GTGCGAGGAGGGGCGCTAATTCGAGCAAGGGAAATTTTCTGCCCGCAAATAGCGGAAGCCTCAACCGCTAGAAAGCCATGGGGGAAGAAAGTGAAATCCTATAACTACTGCGCGCGAGGAGGGGCGCTAATTCGAGCAGGGGAAATTTTCCGCTCGCAGATAGCGGAAGCCTCAACTGCTAGAAAGCCGTGGGGGAAGAATGAGAAATCCCGTAACTCCTGCGCATGAGGAGGGGCGCTAATTCGAGCAGGGGAAATTTCTCG
>NW_021443463.1:0-291 GCF_001605985.2 Dendrobium catenatum
ATTCCATTTGATCAGCTCTGATCTGAGAAGGCTGTGGAAAAAGTTTGGCAAATTCCATATCACGAGTCTGGGACTAGGATGGTTTCTGTGTGCATTTGAAGATCCATTGGCTATTAAAAACATTCTTCTCGGTGGACCGTGGCTTATCAGAGGAAAGATCATTGGTTTGGATAGGTGGACAGTAAAGTTCAATCCAGCGTCAATGAAGGGAGTTACTGCGCCTGTATGGATTAGATTGATTAATCTTCCTTTATAATGTTGGGACGAGGTCAACATTTGTAGGATTGCTTC
>NW_021443464.1:0-722 GCF_001605985.2 Dendrobium catenatum
GCCGTTCACGACAATAGCCTGGAAATGCAATAGAATTTCTTAGATGTTTTAGTTCCCGAATCTCCCTCAATGTAGTAAATAATGTCATATTTATAATTTTTTTTAGTGAGACATTTATAACTTTTATAATCATTTTGATTATAGTTCGTTTATTTATCATTTGAGTACTTTAAAGACCTTAGAATTGACTGATCTTGGGCTTATTAGATCGGTCTTATCTATACACTTGATTTGACAATCTACGCACAAGAATTGGATATTATTTGATGTCTTGAAACTTCTAAATATGTTTCATATGGTTGATTTGGGTTCATTTGATCTCAAATCAAACTGCTAATGACGGTATGGGTTCATCTCGTTTGAATGTTCAAATCAATTACAAGCTTGTTAAAATTAGAGGTTAAATGATCGGAAATTTAATATTGAAAATTTTGAATTAAAATATTATATAAAAATTAATGTTGATCAATTAAATTTTTTGGAGGCTTATCATATCATAAAATAAATTTGAAGTTTTTTTTTTTATGCATATATCTCATCTAATTTCTATTATCTTCAAACACCAATAAAGTTTTACACATTTAGCATTTTTAGGAAATAATGTTTTATTTATGGGATGAATTTAACGTGTTAAAATAAAGATGTTTTAATATTATTTTTATACGAAAAATAAATAAAAAAATATGGGCATTAAAGTACCAGTATGGGGTTTTCTTGCCACA
>NW_021443465.1:0-303 GCF_001605985.2 Dendrobium catenatum
TGAAGCCCAAAAAGCCTTCCTTATTTCTAAAAGGTGCGAGTGCATATCAATTATCAACATTTGGTCTTTTAGATGCATCAACAATAAGCTTATCCATGCGATGATAAAATTCAATTTTATCTCAAATTTGTTGATTTATTTTTTGCATATTGAACTTGAGGATTCAGATTGTAGCATGCAAGATGTAAATAGTGATGAAGCTGTAGCTTTCACTTATTATCAATAATATATTATATTCCCCTATTGGTATTGTTTTCTCGTCATAAAAGAAATCAGCTACTTCGCTCCGTCCATTTTATCATA
>NW_021443466.1:0-1570 GCF_001605985.2 Dendrobium catenatum
AGCCAATGGTTTTTGAAACTAAGATTCTTTCTATCTTCCTACAATATTCTATCTTATACATAATATCCAAAGTTCTTACATATCTTTCAAGTTTTTTGAAATCTTGCCATTGAATTTATCACATGATTTTGATTTTGTATTGTGGATTGTTCTTCCCTATGTTAGAGAGAGAGCTCCTATTCTCTAATATTTGGAGGATATACTCACAACTAAGTTTTTTTTTTAAGGGTATATTAAAGAGTTTCTAGCTTGCAAGAGTTAAAAGGGAAAGAGGCCAATGAAGCCAAATTGAAAAAATAAAGTTATATACACAAAAGTATATCAAATAATCAAAAGATGCTCAAAGAGCCAATCAAAGATTCAAGAGGCATAAAATGAGCCCACTAAAATGCAAGCTATCCCCTCTTTTCAAAACTTTTAAAACTTAAAGAAGTCATTGACTATTTGATGAATTCAAAGGCTTGATTTCAAATTCCATGATTGAGAAAAAAGTACTTTATTTTATTATTTATGTGATATTTTTTGTAAACAAGTTTGATTTGATCTTCTTTTTTGCCAATTAGGTTTATTCTGAGTTAAGTATTATTGTTTTTCAAAAGAAATTTTATACCATAAAAATGTCTGATTTAGGGTTAACAGAATCGAATTTTTTACCTTTGTCTGATTAGGATTGACTAAACTCCTTGATCTTGTGGAACTCTAAAAGTTTAACTTTTTGAGAAATTCTAATATGATGCCTCCATAAAACAAAAAAAAATTAGAAAAATTAAAATCCAAAAAATATTCTTTTTTTGATTTGCCTTGTATTTTTTGCTTTCTATTACTGTGTTTTTTAAATGTTTTTTCTTTTGTTTTAATTTTTGAGGGCCTTGATCATCACCATCTTTTCCTTGGTTTCATTTTCTAGTCACATCGTCCTGGCCGATACGTTTATCGTCCTGGACGATAGGACAAAATCTCTTCAAATTCCATCTACTGACCTTTTTTTGTGCTTGCTATAACTTATCGTCCTGGACAATCCAATATCATCCTGAACAATCTGATCGAACTCTGTTGCAATCATGATGATAGTCCTGGCTGATAGAATATTTTGTCTGGCCGATGCATTTTATGTGCATCATCCTGGCCGATACACTGGATCATCCTAGATGATCCACATGTCAGCACGTTTGAATCTTTAAAATCGGCCCCGGACGATCCATTATTGGACAATCGGTCGGGCCGATCCACTGTTCATCCTGGACTATACACGTGGCAGTGATTTAAAATGTTTTAACTTCGGTCGGTACGATCAATTATTATGCATCATCCTGGATGATACACCAAATCGGCCCGGACGATCTTCTTTTTCAATGGTCGTCCAGATTGACTCCTCGGGCCGATCGCCTGTGTCTAATCGGCCTGAATGATATCTGATCGGCCCGAACGATTGGACCATCTTTTTGACCAATCGGCCTGTACACAATTATTGAGTCATATTGGCCTGGACGATTCTACGATCGGCCAGGAAGATAGGACCGTTTCTTTAAATTTTGGCCGTTCCAGCCATGGTTTTTCACTTTCCACCTTT
>NW_021443467.1:0-237 GCF_001605985.2 Dendrobium catenatum
GCTATCATCAAAATCATAAACCATAGATCCGCAACACTGACCTCCTATGTGAATCGACGCCCTGTCGAAATCACATATCAGGACTACGTTGAACTCTTACAACTATCCACCACCGGGGATAAGCTGCACTTAATCGCTTCAGATCATGACTTTGACTGGTCCACGGCAAATCACTTCCTTCGCCAGACCAATGCACCTTTTACTATTGGAGAGACTAGCTCTTTAGTTAAAGATGCT
>NW_021443468.1:0-320 GCF_001605985.2 Dendrobium catenatum
TTTTCGTCGTTAGAAGTCCGTCGTCTCCTTTGTGGGCAAAGGGTATAGGCTCCCTGTATCTTTTGCCCGCATCAATTGGTATCAGAGCAAGTTAGGAAGTCCTAGGTTTGTGAGTTTGTCAAATTGAGTTGTCAAGTCAAGTCTTGTCGAGAGTTTTGTGAGTCTTGTGTCGTAAAAAAATTGTGAGTCTAAGTTTAGGTTTTAATTTTTAAGTCTTTTTTTTATTGAGTCAAAAAATGGAAAACCCCAAAAATATGACATCATTCATGGAGGAAAGCGAGCTACATGATCCTAATGTCCCACTCCCGTTGGACAGGTGG
>NW_021443469.1:0-638 GCF_001605985.2 Dendrobium catenatum
CCATTGAGATTGAGATGAAGGTTTTCTGGAACTCCTAGCTTTTGGTTAATTTGTCTTCCTCAAATAAATTTATTTCATGTAAACGGCAGATCATGCTTCAAGTGAGAAGCTGAGCATTCAAAAAGCAGGGAGAAGTCAGAATATGTGATGTTGCAAATAGCTTCTGGAAAACGGGTTAAGACATGCATCAGTAATTCAATGCATTTAGCAAATAGCAATTGGACTATTTGGGATAATTTTTGAATTTTGTTTTTTATTTCTATTTTTAAAAAGCATGTTTGATTAGTCTATTTTTTATTATTTTTATTTTTAAAATCAAATAAAGTTGGTTTTAAAAATACTATAACCACCACCAACCTACGCCACCAACCAACAATGGCCTCATCACCATTGTTCATTGCCACAGCCAACTACCTGTGACTACTTCCATCACCGGAAACCACCACAGTCTCCCACCATCGTGTTGTCAATGCTCTATATGAAGCGAAGCATATCAACTATATATACAAAACAATGTACTTTATCTATTTATGTCTCTTATCTTGTGGATATTATGTTTTTTTATGCTTTCTATCTAGCAGAGATAGGTTCCTGTATTTTATTGTTGACCTCTGATAAAAAAAAAAAGAAAGTAAAAA
>NW_021443470.1:0-592 GCF_001605985.2 Dendrobium catenatum
CAACCACCTCCAACAAGTTTCAAATGTCATTTCAAATATGTTGGACCCATTCCCAAGCTTTGGGTCAACCTGATTGACAAAGTCAACAGGTTTGACCCAAAAGGCCCTTTAAGGGTCTTAATAGGTGTTTTAAACCAAATGACTTCCCTAGGACTTGGGACCACATCCAATAGACTCAAAATGTTATTTTGAATTGATTGAACTCATTTCTTGATCTAGGACCCACCTGGTTGACCAAGTCAACCAGGATTGACTCGAGGCCCATTAAGGGCCCATATAGGTTCATTTGATCCAAATGACCTATTTGAATCTTGAAATCACATCCAACCACTTCAAATCCATTCCATTTGATGCATGGAATTTTTTTTAAAATCACTTTGAGTCTAACCTTGGCCCATTTAACCAAACCAAGTCATTTTGACTTGGTCAAACCGATTCAAAACCCCTTAAATGATCTCAAACTCCAATTGCTTGGTTTAAACTTCATTCCATCCAATGAGTGGTGCCACCTTGCCTGCCACCTCAACACCCATGGACCCATTAACTGGTCAAACAGTCAATGGGTGGTCAAATGAGCTCTTTAAAAGGCCAA
>NW_021443471.1:0-5564 GCF_001605985.2 Dendrobium catenatum
CTGTTTCAATATTATATATTTATCTCAAAACAAGATGTGGAGAATGTTTCCTCTGCAGCCACAGCATTTGGGGTTTTTCCTCTGCCATTGGACCATAATGCACGCGTTCCATCCTCTGCAGCCAACCTTCTCCTTTGCAATCGGATCATAGAAATCAACACAACATGAACACATGGCACTATCTACTCTTAGGATTCAATGGAGACAAAATAATTTGATCCCCTTTAAGTTATATGCTAAATCATAGAGGAGAAAAGGTATAAAAAATTCATCTGAATTCATTGAAATGTAAAATTTAGGTTTTTGATCTTTCACGTTTGAAGCAGCTATCTTTATAAAACCTTATTAAATAGCTGCAGGAGCTCAATATTTGTTTTTTTTATGAAATAAAAACTCTAAACAATCTAGTTCTTTAATCATATCAATATAAAATTAAAGCGACATTTGTTACATTCTTTATAACAAGACTCATTAATGATCATTATATTAATATAATTAATGACATATATCAAGTATGAATGTGTAGCATTAAAGTTTCATATAATGTGATCTCAAAACATTACTATTTTCAACTGATCTAATATTATAACTCAAAAGAGTTATCAACAAAGATTAAATATTATATGCTAAATTGTAATTGGAATTAAATAATATTATTTCAGGTTTTTAATAACCATGTGAGCTCCGAAAATTCAGCCTCAGCCTCCGCCCGCACTGATGTGCTTTCTTCATCGATGAAGTTTTAACGAACTAAGTTCCGGGGTAAATTTTGGAAGGCAGATGAGTTTGTAGATAAGACACTATCCAGAGATTTCGCCCTCATTTTGTGAGGACTTTATGATATGAGTTCTGGTTTCCTATAGACGCAAGCCTTTATAGTTAATTACCCCTCCCAATAATGAGATAGAACTTTCGATTAAGGCTAGTCGTTAATCAGATACGTAGAGATACATATATCTGGCATATAGTAGCAGCAATGAGCATTGGTATTTGAAGAGTTTGGAGATTTGAAAAATTGATATTTAAAACATAAATCCGCACCATCTTGCACTTAAAGCGGATGGTGGAGGAATGAATGATGGACCCGATCAAGATCCCATGGTTTCGTTGTTCTGGGCCATCGTAGTCCCTGGTCTACTTAGTCATAGGAGGTAGTCGACCCAACCTGATAGAAGGATCCTTGTCGGCAGCCATGGACTGCTTCATCTAAGGGGACCTTATAGACCTGAGGTGAATGTTTGTCTTAGGGGATAAATTTGAATCCACCTTAGCTAATAGAGGGCTTTGTGCCCTATCGATCATATCATATTGATTCATATCTCAAGGATTTGATGCCACTAATGAGCGTATTGGCTCTGGCCATAACCGGTATTTCGTGGTGCCATTTGACGGCAGAACTGCCGGTTAGAGGACACATACAGTATCCTTAATAGCAGGAGACTGTTTGAGAATGGATCATAGTGATATTTTCGGCTAGACATTTAGTTCTTTGTGAGCTGAAGTAAATTTTAATTTGTCCACCTTGGCAAACTATTGCGGAGAGTGGATGGATTTTGCTTTAAGTATTTGGTGGGTGGATTTCAATTTAAAATTTTTTTTTTTTTTGGATTTTGGGGACATTTGGGATGACATTTTTGAATTAGATATTTGAAATATTTGTGAACCCCTCCGGTTGAGATAGACATTCAACATGACCATCATCAAGATGTTTGGGGGCATTTTCATTTGTAGCTTGAACATTGTCGACTGTGTCTAGCTGTCGAGAGAGGATCGTGTTTTATAGGCTTTAATTTATGCATTTGTTAGTGAATTCTATTGATTTTAGGCTTTGAAGGCCTAATATGAATGCATTAAGATAAATACACTGGTTGTCACAATCGTGTATTTATTTGAATGTTCGAACCCTGTCGACTTCTATTGATCCGTATAGAATGATGGGTTCGAAATTGAATTCACTTATTGACCCGCGCAGCATCCTTAGACGCCACATGTGTACCAATAACACGCTCATCAGTGATTATTTTTATCCCTTTTAGTGTACCTATATGTATACAACCTACGGTGCATGTGTGGGGGTACTTTGAAAGTATTTGTAGATGTCTTCTGTCCACTTGCATAAAAGTTGCGGATCCGGTGGCGTGTTGTAGTAGCTTTTATATTGATCAGTTGTTTGTTGCTTTCTACAAGCAGACTGTCGTGCACTACTTGTTGCTTTTTGCAGGTAGATTATAGTACACTAACTAATGTCTTGCCTTGTACTTATAGATGTTCGTAGATAGCTTGTTGAATGCATGATGAATTCCCAATGTAACTTATAAGCACTTGCACTTGATATAATTACTTTGTATCTTTCTCTTGGACAATAGACTGGGTGTACTACGAGTCTTCTATAGTGGCCCGTGGATACTTGCAATTGCTATAGTCATTTTGCATATTATTCGTAGATGATATGTGATATTTATAGTGGGGCTCCAACAAAAGCTCATGGGAGCTTGTATCTGTTGTATTCTTTATGCACTTTATTGTGGTATTTGACTCATGTAGTACATCTACCATTGTTACAAGTGGGCAGGTAGATGTATTCCTTCACAAACGGAAATTGACTTCATGATACTGCATTTACTGAAGTCTTTATGCATCTACCCATAAGTAGCATGTGGCACGTATATATATCTTTGTAAAGAGCTTGTATGTATTGCAGATCTTTCATCCCTGATTGCATGCAGATCAGTATGCTTATTTGTATCTTGATATTGACTACGAGGATGCTAGGATACCCTTGCTACGAGAGTTTGCCTGTGCTTGTATCTGTTTCATGTCAGTCATTGCATCAACTAATAGTTCTCTTCATTAGGGATTCTAATCTTCAACATACAAGTTCATTGCAGATCTCATATTGGCTATACATAAATCAAGGGTCTCGTAATATAGATTCTTCCCATTTGAAAGTAGACTGTTGTGTGATCATTTACACATTAGTCTACATTGATAACGAAGAATCGATCCGCTTCTCCTACATTTCCCTTGCTTTGCTTGTGAACATCTCCTTCGCTATTGTATTCCTTCAAGCTCATTTAATTTGCAAATATGTCGCTTGTGTGAGAGTTATGTTGATATCATAAGCTTCTTGTTGCCCTTGGAAGTAGTCTATAGCTTGCATTTTGATTGGTATAAGAACTTTTCAATATTTATTTGGGAACTCTATTTTTTCATTAGCACCTTGATTGTAATGCCACCACATTTGTCGTACATCTTCTACTAGTATGTCAAATGTGTTTGTAGAGAACTCCTTTGTAGAACATAAGAGAAACTTATTATCACTTGTAGTTTGATGGATTGAAAATCATAAGATAATCTTATGTTTATTTCATTTGATTTTGATTGATTTTAAATTAAATGGGTGTCCAAGTGCAAATTGGCTTAATGTTTAAATCAAGTCCCCTGAGCTCAGGCTCCTTGTCTTTCAATGTGCAAATTCAAGTCTCATGTTCATTTGAGTTTGAGCTCAAATAAGATTTGATGTGTCCCAATCAAGCTTAAGTACAATTCTTTGTAATTGTTCAATTTCAATTTGAATTATTCAAGTTCAGTTAAGTCAATTTAGTTCAATCAAGTTCAAGTCCGGGTACAGTTCAGGCTTAAGATGAGCCTCTTCCTTTCATTCGAGTCCCATGTAGTCCTTGCAAGTTTAAGTTCTTCATCATTTGTCCAAGTTTGATTTGAGTTTGAATTAAGCTTTTTATTCAAGTTTGCACTTAGTTCAAGTTGCTCGATTCGACTATAAGCTCGTTATGTTCGAAAACTGTTAGGTAACTCAAATTGTGGTTCAAACTTTCCAACAATAAAGAATACAGTCTTTACATCCATCCGATGTAGCTCCAAATCATAATGAGCTACCAGTGCCACGATGATTCTGAAAGTCTTTTGAAGAAATTGAAGAGAGTCTCTTTATAATCAATTTATTTCTTTTAAGTGAAAGCTTTAGCAACTATATGTGATTTATATTTTTCTATATTATTTTTTGTATCCTTTTTTATTTTAAAAATTTATTTACAACTACTAGATTTTGCTCATTTAGACAATTCAGAAAGATCCTAAACATCATTATATTTCACTGATTTCATCTTATCTTCCAAAGCATTTATCCAATTTTAGAAATTAAAACATTTTTTGATCCGACTGAATGAGATTGTGTCACCTTCCAATACCATATCAAACTCATGTTTTTGGAGATACACAATATAATAATCTAGAACTATTGTTCTCCTTTCCCTTGTGGATCGTCTTAATGGCACTTCAATTTGAGATTGTTGTCTTTCTATATGAGTAGGAGACAACTCAAAAATATTTTGATTATCTAAATTTACAATATGAATAATATTATGCATACTTACCTAATCATTTTTAATTGTAATAGTAAGAATAATAACATATTTATACTTAAAAATCAGAATCTTTGAGTTTATCACTCTCATTATATTTAAAATCCTTAATAAAATTAATAATATTGCCCCTATCAAAAAATGATTTATTTGTGTAATCATAAAACTTAAAACCTTTTGACCTTTTAGATCAGTATCCAACAAAATTGCAGCTAATAGTTCTTAAGTCTAATTTTCTTTTATAAGGCTTATATGACATAGCCTCAACTAAACATCCCTTGATATGAAAATGTCTAATACTATGCTTCTTTCTAGTCCACAACTCATATGAGATTTTAGCTACTATTTTGTTTGAAACTCTATTAAGAATATTAAATGCAGTCTTTAAGGCTTTTTTTCAAATTGGTTTTAGCAAAGAAGAATGACTAATTATATTTCTAACAATATCCTTTAAAGTGTTATATATTTCATCTCTTAGCTATACCATTTTAACTTGGAGTCCTTAACACAATGTATTGAGGTTCGATGTCATATTATGCTAAATATCTTATAAAAGAGTCTAGATGTTATTCACATGATTTATCATATCTATCATATTATTCATCACTATGATCAGATTTGACAGCTTTAATCTTCTTATCAAATTGATTTTAATTTAAAAACATAGCTTTAATACGGCTTATTAGGATTCAATGGAGACAACAAATAATTTGATGTCTATGAGTTACATGCTAAATCATCGAGAAAAAGTAGAAAAAGTGTACATGAATTCATTGGAATGAAGAATCATGATTTTAAGTCATCTATGTTTATATAGACGTTCTCCAAGAGAACGAGAGACCCATTCTTTCACTCAAGATGAGAAATAAGGGAAAATGAGAATTTAACTGTTTAAATTGGGGACTACGACCCTTTAAAGTGTAAATATATTTATTTTAATTCAACCCATCATTAAAATAACATAAATACTTGACATCTATATAATATTTAATTCTATATATATTAATTGAGATATCATAATAATTTAATTTTTAACTAGATCATTAATTTAATTGATTCAATTTTAAATAATAATTAATATATACACCTACCTGGTACTTCATGTGCTCTATTACCAATACGGCGATTACAGCTTACGTGATGGATTCTTTTATCAACGTGGCTGAATTATTTTTTCAGCCC
>NW_021443472.1:0-257 GCF_001605985.2 Dendrobium catenatum
TTGTGTGACTTTTTTTTTTCAAAATTTTTCACGTTAAATCATGATATAATTTATTCTTCATTGCCTTTACTTCTCCGCATCACTTACCCAAAATTTTTAAATAACAAAAGATCATAGTATAACTCTCATATAATCAATATTGTCTTTCTATATAATAAATCCTATAATGTCAATTTTGATCCTCAAAGATAGGATTACTGATTGAACTTGGACATATGCAATATAAAACATTTGGTAGAAATTCTCTCATATCTAAG
>NW_021443473.1:0-249 GCF_001605985.2 Dendrobium catenatum
CAAAAGGAATCTTCCTTTACAATCTCTAATTATGCCTACAACTCCTGCTTTGTACGAAGATGAAAGAGTAGCATCTACATTGATTTTTAACCAACCGGGTGGAGGGAGATGCCAAGTATTGAACAGTCATGGAGATTGATTAAGATCCCATAATTCCAGCAATTGATTAAAAATAATCTTAGAATAAGAAATCTGACTGATAGCTTGTACATCAACAGAGATTGCACTTTCATTATAGCCTTCGTGTAT
>NW_021443474.1:0-305 GCF_001605985.2 Dendrobium catenatum
TGAAATCTATCAGCTCAAAAAAGAGCTCGGAACAACAGAAGAGTGGCTCTATATTCTGACAAAAAGGTTGAAGTGCATTTATCAATTTTTTACTTCTCTCCTTTTTTTGGGGGGAAATTTTGGGGTTAATGGCCCATATATTGAAGATAAAAAATTACATGTAAAGTTAGGAAGTTTTCAACCTAGTTAAGCTAAAGAGGGTGGAATCTAAAAAAAAAACCAAAACCTATACCACCCAAAAATGGAATAAACAAAAACATCAGTTAAAAGCAAAAGGGGGATAATTCCTAAGTTTTTTTTTTTTT
>NW_021443475.1:0-205 GCF_001605985.2 Dendrobium catenatum
CCTTGTTGGCCTAGAGTTGTTATTTATTATAGAGGGTCATGGGAAAGGTTGGAGGGCAACAAATACAACAACTGCGCCTCCAGTCATTGGATCAAATGACCCAATTTATAAAGGATTAGGAAGATCAAAACAAGAATTACCTAAGTCATATCAGTTAATTTGAGCCTGATTTGGGTTGATGAGCTTAATTAAACTCAAATCGACT
>NW_021443476.1:0-304 GCF_001605985.2 Dendrobium catenatum
ATCAATGTTTAGCTCAATTGATTGGCGAGCACGGTTGGGTACCCCAACCCGCGTTGAATTCCCCTCGAACGGCAGCGCCTTTTAAGTGGGGCCCATGAAGTGCGGGCAAGGAGAAGTTGGATGCCTTTTTTAGATCAACCAAGGATTACTCACACGGCCAAGCTACTCTATGGGAAAATAAATAAATAACAAGTAGAATATCTGAAATTGATGCTCTCAAATTTTATTTTATCTTCTGACACTCTTATATACTGTGATTCTATTGCGAACTGAAGATCAATGACTATTCATCCATTATTCTTGC
>NW_021443477.1:0-1073 GCF_001605985.2 Dendrobium catenatum
GCCTAAGGCTGAACTAAGAGGATCCTGTCATCAACAAGTCCGTTATGCACAAGGCGCTTGACCGATGACTTTTCGCCATCGACCTAATACAAACCTAAGGGTTTAGCCCATTGGCATCTACTCCAACAAGCCCGTCAAAGCTAGAAGCATAGAGCCGAAGGTACAAAAATCTCCTGACAAATCATTATTGATAAATCAAGTAATCCTCCATCAATGTCCGCAGCATAAAGCACAGGACAGAAAGAACCAGAATCCCATAACTCAGTCTAAAACTACGAAAAGAAGCATCCCGAATAATATCTACAAATGTCCCAAAAGACTGGGGGCATTTTAAATATTTATTTGGGTCGACATCGCGCCGCATACCGAGATCCCCAAATAAATATTTAAAATACTATGAGCACAAGTCAGAGTACAACCACAGAAGTCTCAAGAGCAGTAAAAAGAGAGCTCGTCAACAACTGAATTTATAAAATAACTTTATTTTATTAAATTCAGAATTTCATATACAAATCTATGGACTACATCTTTTTACAAGATTATATCAGCTGAAAGAAAAAGAAAAGTACAATGTCCTTCACAGAGGACTCAAATCTGTCTCCTAAACTACGCATGAAGAGGAAGCCGACAACTTTATTCCGCTCCTTCCAAGGACCAGGTATTCTGCACTTTTGGGACCTGCACGAAGTAACAAAAAGGGTCAGAAAGAAAGAAGAAGATATCATGCAAATATATACAAAACTAACAAAAAAAGAGAAAAGGGAAGAAGCGTACCCGAGTCCAAAAGTAACTGTAGAAATTCTGAAACAGCTTCTTGATTACAAGTACATCTACGGGATCTACAAAGGCATAAAGATGGACTATTGGAGGTCTATAAAAGAAAAATCGTAGTGTGACATCCAAATAAAATTTTGGAGATCCACTAAATGAAATTCCTTGTGTGACATCTAGAGTAAATATCTAGAGATCCACAGGGTCAATCAGCTTACAACAAATGTGTCGCTCTAGACGCGTACCACATTTGTTGGGGGGCATTTGTTAACCTCTATGTAATAACCAAAAATTACATACCT
>NW_021443478.1:0-722 GCF_001605985.2 Dendrobium catenatum
TTAATCTAAAGAGTGATTGACATAAGGTATGCAATCTTAAACTAATAATATTAGGTAAATCATAAAAATTCATAGAATTTAAGAAGTGATATAACATTGTAAGTAAGAAGAATTTATCAAAGACGTGATTTAATTTAGAAATTTGAGATAAAGAAAATCATTACAAGAGAGATGAATAAAAATTATATATTTCAAAGTTCAATAGAAATATTAATGAATATAAGATCAATTTGAATTAAGAGATTGAAAAATCTGAAAAGAAGAGAATTACCACATGTGGCGCTTTGCGAATCTTTTTCAAATTTTTGACACATTTTTGTGCATCTTTTTACATTGGGCTTATTTTGTGCCTCTTTTTCACATTTTCGAACCTTTGCGCATTCCTTTTGATTTTTGTACTCTTTGTACAATTTTCAAGAGTAATTAAAACCAATTCTTTCCAAGATCAATAATCTAAAATTTCAAATTTTTCTAAGTGCATAAATATCACTTGAGCAAAGAAATACAAAATAAGAAAGCATCTAAATTGCAATAATAATATTAATTTTTATGGAGTCTAACTGAATAGACATGAAATTAAAAATTCAAATTATAACAAGTTATAAATAAATTTTAAATTTAGAAAGACTAGATTTTCTAATGAAATTAATATCAAATTAATAAAAACTAAACACATTTCAAAAACAATCCAAATTTAAAGAAAATACAACATATATTGATAT
>NW_021443479.1:0-246 GCF_001605985.2 Dendrobium catenatum
TATGTATTAATTTATTAAATATTTATTAATTAGTTAAATATTTAATTCATAACTGTTATGCTTATGATAACATTCTAATATCAGTTGATTAATTAATTAGTGACTACAATAGCACAGTTTATGATTGTTAAAACTGATGGTATTGAAAATAAGAAATAAGTCATACATGAGAGATAAACTCGCACAAGTAAAGGCGAAAAACCTAACAATGTAAGCTTACACTCTTAAAATTCTAAAAATTGAGAA
>NW_021443480.1:0-1042 GCF_001605985.2 Dendrobium catenatum
CTCTTTTATTCTCTATAAATCTCTTGTCCAATTATTTTTCAATTATGATAAATTTGATGCCACATATTTTAAAATTTTCATTAATCTACTACTATTGTTATTACTATTTTATTAAAACTTTAAACACATTTGTTCTAGATTGATGATATAATTATTGTTACAATTACTTGTAATGATAAATTTATTTATTTGATATTTGTATAAAAAATTGAATTAATTAAATAATATTTAAAACCTACAATAATATTTAATTTTTAAATTTTTATTAATGTGCATTTAATCCACGTGCAATTATACTAGAACTAAGTTAATTTCTCACTTTTTTGTAATATAATTTTTTATTTGATTTATTCTTAACTTTTGTGCTTGAATGTCTAAGTCATCTTCACATTAGCATTATCACAACTATTAAAGACCATCTTTATGTATTCTTATTTCCCTTTATTTCATATTGGGTTTATTAAATCAACAACAGTATGTACCTACATTAATTTTTTTATATAACGTAGGAGAAGATTGTTCTGCAGCACTTACTAAATATTGTTTAGATTTAAAAGAAAGTAGATAATCCAAATGGACCTCTATCTAATTAACAGGGCGGAGAAAGTGATATCAAGAAATTGAAATATAACAATAAGCAAAATTCCTTTTCAATCACATTTATATCAAGGCTAGCTATGAACTTAACATATCACAAGTAGATAGGATAGAAGGTGAGAAAGAAAAGTTTTAAAACTCATATGAAGTTTTTCCTTCCATGAGTTATTAATTGAATTGTAGCAATTGGGTGTTGGTACATTAGCATTTTGGTTATAACACCTAACATTGGCGGCTTGAATTGAAATATCTTTACATTACAGTAATAACATATTGGTAACATTTCTATGGGCCATAACTTCATAGAAGGTTATGGCTAGTAAAATGCACGTCCACATGGTTCACGTGAATAAAAAATAAAAAAATAAAAAAAGATATAAATACAATTTAAAATTAATTTATGACATGCTATATGATTGATACTTAAGTGTTTATATAAAAATTA
>NW_021443481.1:0-291 GCF_001605985.2 Dendrobium catenatum
ATAATTAAACTAGCATGCTCTTTTTGTAAAGTAGAAAATTCAATATTAAGACTAGCATGCATTTGCTTAAGCTTATTATAAAAATCAAGAATTTTATTAGAATTTATAAATACATTATAAGAGAGTTGACATACCTCTTCTTGATCTGATTGATAAAGATTATCATTAGCCATCAGACACAAGTTTGTTTCATCCTCCTATACTTCTTTTTTTGACGATTCTGAGGCAGAGTCGGCTTAGAAATCTTTTTGTGTCTTTTGCTTGCCCCTTTTATACTTTGGCTTCTCTTCA
>NW_021443482.1:0-221 GCF_001605985.2 Dendrobium catenatum
TGGTCTCCGCATAGAATAATTTTTTGATTTTTATTTAGAGAAAAAAAAAAAGAAAAACTTAAAAAAATAAAATATTTTCAAAAACAGATTGATTTATTTTTAGACAAAAATAAACTAAAAAAAGATAAATAAAACATATTTAAAAAGAAAAAAGAAATTATCCCAAAGGGCTCTTCAATTATTATTTTTTTAATTTTAATGAGATCATGAGAAGTTATTCT
>NW_021443483.1:0-372 GCF_001605985.2 Dendrobium catenatum
AGAATAGGTCCACTTAGATCAAGGTTGGCATGGAATGTAATCAATAATCCTGATTCTTTATTACATAGGAACATTTTCTTGACATATGGTGACAAAATTTTGAATGGCAAATACAAGAAGAATTCTTCTAGTACTTGGCAGATTCTTATAGATGGAGGCAAACATCTTAATCAAGTTATCAAATGGAAAGTGTGTAATGGAAGGAAAATCAATGTTTTGAATGATATATGGCTGCTTGACAAGTGTTTAAACTTATTGCCAACATCTGCTAATTGTGGGGAAATGGATGGAATAATGCTCAATCATTTTATAATTTTTTTATAGGAGATGGAATGAGAAGGAATTGGAACATTTTTTTTCATCAGGAAATAA
>NW_021443484.1:0-240 GCF_001605985.2 Dendrobium catenatum
CATTCGGACGAAATTTTTTTGCCATTATAAGCTGCGTCTAAGGCAACACTTGCTGAAATTTTCTTATAAGGTATGTCTGTTCATTTATTTTTAAAAGCTTATAATGTGCAAGTAGTGGTTTTTTTGCTAGTAAATATTTTTTTGCAATTTGTTATTATAAATATTGCTGAAATTTTCTTGAATTATTCTACCTCATATTTGTAGGGTGTTGAACTTTTTTTACCAATATTGTAGAAAAGG
>NW_021443485.1:0-203 GCF_001605985.2 Dendrobium catenatum
CCAAATTGTTCCGACAAGCACTCAAGAATGGTTTGGATATGCCAGAATGCAAAAGACCTGAAGAGTCCAAACACAGTGGCGACCAAAACTACTGCCCATATCATCGGGTAGTTAGCCATCCAATTGAAGATTGTTATGTCTTCAAAGATTGGTTAGAAAAGATGTTCAAGAGGGGAGAACTGACATTATCAGATAATGTGTTA
>NW_021443486.1:0-837 GCF_001605985.2 Dendrobium catenatum
TTAATCAATTCATCATGATTTAATTGATTGATTTAAATAAGAATGTTTCCCAAAATAGGATTAAGAGAAGAGGAAAGATTTGAAATCTAAAATTGTTTTATTTCAAATTCAAATAGAATATGAATTGGGAAGTTTCTTAAAATAGGGTGTCTATTTTAGGTAACTATTTCAAATTCAAAAAGATTTGAATTTGTTCCGTCATGGAGTTACCCAAAATAGGAAATGCTAATTTAGGAAAGGATGGATGACTCGTGGAAGATGAAGGGGACCAAAGGGAAGGCCGGCGGCATGGACTTGGGCGTGAGTGGAGGTGGAGTAAGATGGTGAAGAAGGTGGTGGGGCCGGCGGTAAGTGGGGCTTGGGGTTGGGTTGAATGGCTTGCGGGTGGGGAAAGTTGGTCGGCGGCAAGGTGGGTGTATGTGTGTGTGTGTGTGTGGGGGGGGGGGGGTGGGGGGGGGGGGTTGGCTAGGGAATCCGGCGGCTAGGAGGAGAGGAGAGTGAATGATAAAAAAAAAAACGATAAAACAAACCACAGACCCGACCGTCTCCAAGGTTGGTGGGTGATCCGTTTTCCCTCAGGGATTTCTCCAAAACTCTCTCCAAGAACTCTCACAACTCAAAGAACATATGTGCAGGAATTTCTTATCATTCATTCATTAATTTTCAAAGAGAAACATATGGACTCAAAATAAGAAAGACGACAATGCCCTCAGGGCTTACATACAATCTCCCTTAAGTAAGGGGTAAAAACGGAAAAAACAACTACATAAATAATAAAAGACAAATAACATATTAAAAGACAAATACATGAAATGACTCAAAACTACATCGATTCCA
>NW_021443487.1:0-241 GCF_001605985.2 Dendrobium catenatum
AGGATGCTACCTCGCTACTTTGACTCTTTTCTTCTTATCTGGTGATGTGGAGCATCACACCTTAGATGCTACCACAATCTTTTTCTTGAGTTTTGATCCTCTAGTAGAGAGTCAGCTCTTTCATGTACTTTTATCACTTGTTTTCCCATTGAGATCCGACTCCTAGCTGCCGGAGAGGTCCTTTGGATGTTTTGATCTTGTTTTTACCTCTGACAGGGTCCCCATCAGTTAGTATGGGTTC
>NW_021443488.1:0-340 GCF_001605985.2 Dendrobium catenatum
AGAGAAATTTAAAGTCCAAAGAAACTTCAAAAATTAAATAATTATTAATTAATAATTTGGAGAATTTTAACTTAAGCATCATTAGTGCCTAATTTGTATAATTACATTTACCACTATTTTATATCACTAATATTAAGATTAATAATTTGAAAAAAATGTCTTTACTCAGTATCAATAGTCTTCAAAGAATAAAAACTTTATATTAAAAACCGCTTTAACTAGACACGAAGCTACATATCCATAAAACATAATAAATCACTAACAAAAGGATCTAAAAATTTGAAACACATAACAGAATTTCAACACAAAAATAATCCTTTTGAACTTTCTTGATGATGAT
>NW_021443489.1:0-210 GCF_001605985.2 Dendrobium catenatum
ACACGGTTTGATCTAAGGGCTGCGATCAAACCATGCGGCCGATCTTAATCCTGCGAAATCGAACGGTTGAACTCAATCCGCGGTTTGCAATGGATGACTCAGATCGCATCAGACCAAAGGCTGAACCGCGGGATTCAATACACGCTGGACCATGCGACAGAATAGCTTAATCGGAGCCGTTGATCGGGAAATCAACGGCCCCAAAGATGT
>NW_021443490.1:0-264 GCF_001605985.2 Dendrobium catenatum
GAATCATCAGCAATGCTTTTTGTGAAACATGTAAAGATAAACTGGAAGATGATTTCCACATCTTTAGTTGTAAATCTATCTCTAATATTTGGTAAAGGCTTTTGATGAGGACATTGATCCAAGGTTCAAACAGGTGTATTGCCGGAAGCATCGCAGATCGACGGTCATGATTCAGAGCTTATATTTTAGTTATTATGCATTTTATTTTATGTATTCCTTTTGTACCATTATGTTGAGTTGAGTCATGTTGGGGCCCTGAGGGCA
>NW_021443491.1:0-283 GCF_001605985.2 Dendrobium catenatum
ATCAATATCCTCAAATCCTTGCTCTGATACCACTTCTTGTCACGACCCGGCCCGGTGAGCTCGCGCATGCGAGGCGGGAACAGAGGTCGGACGGTAGGTTAAATTATCTAATGTCCATAATAATTTGAAAGAGCCTCTAAACATCATATTTTGAAAACATATAAACATATAACTCAATAAATTCATAATCACCTTTCTCCCGGAGCTCCTCCCCTACGATAAACATTGCCGCCCCTTCTACTTATTTGATTAATTTAAGCTTACCTGAAAATGTTAACAACTA
>NW_021443492.1:0-314 GCF_001605985.2 Dendrobium catenatum
GATTACCCACCCATATCCACCCATAAGGTCATGGGCATACTCATACCCACCCATATCCATTGGGTATGGGTGGGTGTGAGTACCCAATGCAAGGCTATGGTTACATTATGTAAATAATGGAATTTAAATGTTTAATATGTAAATGTAATAATTTTGAATGTAAATCAATCTTTAATTTATGATTTTATAATAAACTATGTTTTACAACACCAACTAAGGCTTTGTTTGGGATGGCTTTCTTAGTGCATCTTAAAGCATTTTTCTAGCACACAAAAATTTAATTTTTTTGCTAGCAATCTACTTTAAGAAACATT
>NW_021443493.1:0-410 GCF_001605985.2 Dendrobium catenatum
AAGCACACTAAAAAGACAGGAAACAAACAACACAAATTACAGACAAAAATAACGAGGGATCCAGATCATTAGATGGAGGTGGTGGAGGTGGCTGCTGAAAGCAGGTGGAAAGTGTGGTGAACTGAGCATTGAACCAGGCGATGTCCTGATCATGCTGCTGCTGCTGAGTAATGAAACTGTCAAATCGGGCTAAATCCTCAGCGCGGTAGCGGGCAATGTCCTCTGAGTGTTGCTGCTCCTGAGCAACAACGTAGGCGTCAAACCGAGTCTCCCAACGATCAAACCTTTCAATCAACTGATCAAAGGGTGAGTGCTGGTGGAGAGGGACAGGACCAGGAATGGGAGTAGGAGCGGGAGCCTCCTCCTCTCTAGGCCCCCGACCTTCCCCATCTCCTGGGTGGAGACGAGTA
>NW_021443494.1:0-360 GCF_001605985.2 Dendrobium catenatum
TGTCTCTGAGACGGGTCGCTCCTCTCATCTCAAAATTTATTCTGATCCTCATGTTATGCTCAGGTAACCACCTAAATTCTTTATGTAAAAAAATATAGGCATAGCAAAAAATATTAATACAATATAGGCATAGCAACCATGTTAACTCCAGATTTTTTTCGCTGGCAGTACTCTTTAATGTCCGTCCTTGCATTGACATTGTCTTTACTCTTATCTTTAACATCCATAATTATACTAAAAATGTTATCCAGGAAGTTCTTCTCAATGTGCATAACATCCAAATTATGCTTCTCTTTTAATGACCAAGATTCGGCACCATAAAACATTGCAAATCTCACCACCATCTTATAGAATTTTCCC
>NW_021443495.1:0-283 GCF_001605985.2 Dendrobium catenatum
ATGACCTAAATTTTTACTCTATCAATCATCTGTATGACTGTATATATACAGTACAATCAGTTAAGAAATCAAGCCATGATTTAAGTAACCAGATTCTGAAGAAAAGACTAAGTCAAATTGTATAGTATAATTATATATCATATAATATGACCAGCTTTAAAAAAATTTATTACTATCCCCTTGTGTGTATGTGCATGGTTACCCAATTACAATTACGCTTACTCATACTCAAAAAATAAAAACAAATATATACAAACTCTTTTACATGAAATCCTATTCTACC
>NW_021443496.1:0-1692 GCF_001605985.2 Dendrobium catenatum
AACCTCACTCATCTCCCCGCCATTGAGATATCGACATTACAGAGTCCCTGGCCTTTTGCCCAATGGGGGATCGACATAATGGGACCATTTCCTATGGCCACGGGACAGCGAAAATTCATCATATTGGCTGTCGATTATTTCACGAAGTGGGTAGAAGCAGAACCACTAGCAAAGATCACTGAAGCAAATGCCAAACAGTTCCTGTGGAAGAGCATAATATGTCGCTTTGGCATTCCTGCAAAAGTTATTACTGATAACGGAACACAGTTCACCGGAAGGGTCTTTACCACATTTTGTAAAGATCTCCACATCCATCTAGTACATACGGCTGTGGCTCATCCTCAGACTAATGGGCAAACAGAGGTCACTAACCAGACCATTCTGAGAGGATTGAAGACGCATCTGGAGAAGGCTAGGGGGCAATGCTTTGGGCCTATCGTACGACAGCAAGGACTCCAACAGGAGAGACGCCGTATAACCTCTGCTTTGGTACAGAGGCTGTCATTCCAGTCGACATTGGAGTCCCCAGTCATAGAGTACAAACTTTCGACTCCAATGCCAACGACGAAAAACTCAGACACAACCTAGACCTCCTTCCAGAAGTAAGAGATGGGATAATACTTAAGGTTGCTGCCTACCACCAGAGAGTTGCCCGTCACTATAACAGAAGGTTGAAGCCGCGTCATATATCAGTAGGAGATTTGGTCCTACGCAGCATTGAGGCGGCAGGCAAAGGCCCTCAACGAAATAAACTCTCCCCCCTCTGGGAAGGTCCATACCTAGTAGCAGTTATGGTGAAGCCAGAGACTTTCAAATTAAAGGATGCTGAAGGGAAGATGCTTTCTCGAACTTGGAATATCGATAACCTCCGCAAATACTATCAGTAGAGCGTGATCGTGTCGTTTGTTTTAGAATATCGTATGTCTTTCGTATTATGTGTTTATTGTATGTGTCATTAATTTCGAACGTTGTTTGTGATGTTTCTAGTTTCCTTCTCCCTTGAACTGTCTTTGGGAGCTATGTTCTTCCTTTAATGGAAGTAAAGACTTTGTTAAGTTATGAACCTTAATATGTTTGATTCGAGCAGTAGACGATTATTGTTCAATTGTTAGTTGATCAATCCTTGGTGGATTCTCCTGACCTCTTCCACACAGGTTAACGTTATCGAGCAGGGCTCTGACACACAACCTCGGATAGGTCTTACATCCTTGGTGGATTCTCTCGACTTCTTCCACACAGGTTAACGTCATCGAGCAGGGCTCTGACACACAACCTCAGATAGGTCTTACATCCTTGGTGGGTTCTCCCGACCTCTTCCACACAGGTTAACGCCATCGAGCAGGGCTCTGACACACAACCTCGGATAGGTATTACATCTCTTATAGATTCCTTTAACCTCTTTCATACAGGTTGTTGTCATCAAGCAAGGCTTTGACGTACAACTTTGAATATACCACATATCCTTAGAGGATCTTTTTAAACTTTTAAGCACAAGTCGAAAAATAAATACCTTAAGCAAACATGAATAAAATTTACTCAGAACACTGGAATATTTAAGTCATATAACAACAGAATAATAATCAACTACTAAGTCAAAATAGATATCACACAATAGTACAAACATCAGGTACATCACAATCGCTAAAAAGACAAATTAATACAGACAACAGGAACTAGAAAACCTACTCAACA
>NW_021443497.1:0-335 GCF_001605985.2 Dendrobium catenatum
GTTGATTAGTATCCAAGAGTTCCAGACCGGTCAAAAATAGGACCTAGTATCAATTCCATAATCAATTAGAATAAATTTAGAAAACAAATAAGATGCAAAAATAAAACAATCTAAACTGAAAAACTTTAGAAAGAAATTACAAGTATTCACTAATAACCAAAAAACTCCTAAGATAACATCCAAAAGATTCCTTAGGTGCCACTTCAAAAAGCCGAGACCATGATCCAGAACAAGTAATCTGAGATACTCTTTGATCATAATTTGCATCTTCAAGTATCTCTTGAGAAGTTCGATGATTTTGTTTCCAATGTAAGAATGAGAAATCATTAAAGAGC
>NW_021443498.1:0-223 GCF_001605985.2 Dendrobium catenatum
ACTATTAATTAACACAACCACCTCACGGTCAGCTATCTCTCCTTTCACTTTCATAGTGTGACTCGGAGTGAATCCCACTACTGAGTTCAGAGCGACTTCTGCCACATCCAGGTGCAACTTCTCCTCCTCTCCAGATCTTCTCCCACCTCCCTCCTCGTCTTCCTCGTCTTCACAGACAAGGAGAAGTTGAAGAGTTCGGTCCTTGCACATATGCCCTGGCATG
>NW_021443499.1:0-260 GCF_001605985.2 Dendrobium catenatum
TCTTCCTTTTGGATAGGATTTCCTAGTCTATACCCTCTTGCCGATCCCATTTTAGGAGAGGATAATGTATGATCCTTAATCGAGAGTTTTCTCAGGCTCTGGCCTGGGATGTAATTAACCATGGGGGCTTGCGCTCGTGGGAAACTTGGTCCCGCATCTACTAAACCCCTATCGACCTCTTGCATTGGATGGGGGAAACCCGTGACTAGGTCGTGTATATTGTTACCCATCGAGGTGTGTTGGTGAAAGCCTCTATCCCC
>NW_021443500.1:0-324 GCF_001605985.2 Dendrobium catenatum
AGAAAGAATTTCTAATACATGTACAATTACACTTTAACTACTATAATGTGATGAAATATATGCATATGTAATTAAATTATATTTATTGGGATATATAAGGGGTAAGTATTCTTTGAGATTATGTTTGTGTCAGGGAATGTTATTCTGATGACTATAAGCCATATTTTGGTGCTTACAGACAAATTCTGATGTTATAAGCACAAAGGAAGTCATCAATGATCACAATACTTTGAGATTTTATTTGGGTTAGAGAAAAGAAAAGAAAAAATAAATTTAACTAAACTGTTCTATAATATAAATTTCAATTTATTTATTTACTCAGTT
>NW_021443501.1:0-4473 GCF_001605985.2 Dendrobium catenatum
AACAACCTAAAGACGAGGTAAAGGCGAGTGACCCCTCGAATCCAATGCCAAAAACGAACAAACCGCGAAGAATACGAATTCTTTCTTAACTCAAAACTCATAAACTTCAAATAGTAATCGGTGGCGAACACGCGAACAACGCACACAAGCACACTTTGTGGCGCGATGAGTGGATGGGACTCAGTGCGGCACCTAAACGGACGAGGCGTGGTCGCATCATAAGTACCTCCGAGTGAGGGCAAATAAAATTGCTTATCAAAATAAATGACTTTAATATAAAAAATCTATCGCAGCCTTTGTTTGCGCAGCTGAGTGGGAAGCAAAACAAAACAAATACAAACCGTTCGAGGTGTACTCCCACACCAAACCGTGCACGTCTTGTATGACGTGGCGGCGTAGACGGCCTACTTAAGGATTTTTAACACCTAAACGGGGGAGAGGGAGACGCCGGGAGGCTGCCGAAATTTGGATCGAAAATCCAAGAACTTGAAATAATTTGGAGCCTGGACTTGATTAAACTCAGAAGAACTACGAATGACTTGTACTTGGACTTTTGAACCAAATCTAAGTGACTTGATAAACAATTGAACCCAAATAAAAATGTGCAAGAAGCTTGATTCAAACTCAAATCAAACTTGAACTCAAATGAGTTGAACAAAGAACTTGAACTCTACAAGACAGCAGGGGACTACTTGAACTCAAATGAGTTGAACAAAGAACTTGAACATGAACTTGAGTTGAACGAGCTCACTTGAAACTTATGAACTTGGTTTAAACCAAGTGAGGACTTAGACTTGTCATATAAACAAACAAAAGTGAACTTGAATGTGGACCGAAGCTGACGAAGAACTCGAACCACAAGGGACCTGAACATAGAACTTGAGCATTAAATGAATTAAGTTCAAATTTGAATAAATGAGCAAAAGTTCTAAATCAAACTTGAGCAAGAAGGACTTGGTTTGAATAATGATATCAAACCCACTACATACATTGGATGATCCTTGAAGACAAAGGGGTTTGTGATCACAACTCATTTGCAAATAAAAGTCAAAATAAAATGTGTTGATGCATTTGCAAGCAAATACATTTGTCGCATACAAGTGGAAGGATTTGGTATTCAGATGCACAAGGAAAGATTCCTATATCTCACTCAAGTGCAATGACAAGAGGATTTCTGTATGAATAAGGAAGGCTGCTACAAAGGACCTTGGATACCACTTGCTACAAAATGAAGTCCCTAATGAATGATACAATTTATTCATGAAGAAGGTAGAGGGGTCTAACTTCTCTACAAGAAACATAGTAGACACATTAGTCCACTTATTAGTCATATCAATAGCTAAGGTGTGAAAGCAATAACCCCCCTATAACCAAAATCAGATATCTCGTATACACAAATGACGGCCGCCACAAGTACTAAATGACGCACAGGAGAATGTTGCAAGTTATCAATCAATATACATGGGGAGATTATTGATGAATGCAACCCATTCATCAGTCAATGTTAATATCAAAGCGAATGTGCTATATCATCCCTACAAACATACAATGTCATGCCGCAAATGATACGACATATTCGTGAGTAAGGTATAAAGAATGTTTAGCAGATGAAGCAACTGCCTTACACCACTTCTACCATCAACATCAGAATATAAGCAACCATATTCAACCTTGTAAGCTATAAGCAAACAATGGTATCGAGCATGTACTGCGAAAAGTCAAGTGACCTTCTTGCAAGTATATAAAATTAAGAGACAACAAGGATATTACACACTCCAACAATCAACATTCCAAGCTCACAACGCCCACCGGATCTGCAACCGTTCTTGGAAGCGGACAGAAGGCGTTTCATGAATTTTCCAAAATAACCTCGCAACATGCCAATTGTAGTTTGTTTGCATCTGCTTAGGTACACTAAAAGAAGGGTAATCAATCACAACCGCATGGGCCCCTGCGAGCGTGTTAATAAATACACCACGTTGACGCCTAGGGAGGCTGCGTCGGGTTGAATCAATGTGAATTCAAGTCGAACCCGATCCTTCTATAACTGATACAATAGGAGTCGACAGGGTTCAAAACCTTCAAACAAATATACGGTTGTGGCGACGTTATATTTGTCTAAATATATTCATATTAGAACTTCAGCCTTAACAACGGAATTCACTATCAAGGGCATTAAAGTCTAAGAAATCCGATCCTCTATTCGATAATTCGATAGAGTTGAATCAAGATTCAATTCACAAAAAGAGATGACCCCTGAACACCCCGATGATGGCGTGTTGAACCGTAATCTACAACCGGAAGGGTTAATTTCAGGCATTTTTCTCGAAATAGTCTCTCCCTCAAAGTCCACTCAAATCCAAATACTCTACAATAATCCTAAAATTCCAAAAATAATTGAAACTATCCATCTCAATGTCTTTAATGCAAAATCACATATCACTTCTCCGCAAGCACAGTTTGCCTGAGGTGGACATATAATTTACATTCAGCTCGAACAAAAGCAGCTAAAATGTCCATGATTGCGACCACAAATCATTGATCCATTCTCACCATCTCCCCTACCAGTAAGAGACGTGGTACGTGTCCTCTAACGGCCTGTTCTTCGCGTCAAATGGCACTGCAGGTAGAACGGTTATGACCCGGACCTCTGAACCGCAGTGTTTGTTCCGGCCAAATGGCACCAACAGTAGCCGGCTCTATGCGCCCAGCGCCGTTACGCTCCCTTACGTGGCTATAAAATCCTTGAGATTAGGTTAAATAAGATATGATCGAGTTGTGATAACAATAGCCCTCTAAAAATAAGCTTAAGTGTGGAATTCCAATATTTGTTATATCCCTTTGAAGTATCATGATCATATTTCGTCCTCAAGGTACTAATCAAGTTGTGCCCTTCACATAATGCAACCCATGGGTAGCCGACAAAGATCCTTACGCTAGTAGCTAGTATTGGAGTCGACTGACATCTCTGACCTAAATAGACCAGAGAGAACCTATTCGCACTGTCCCGGGACAGAGTGAATACTAATGCAAGATCTTTTGATCGGGTCTATCATCGTTCTTCCTACCATCCCGCTTAAGTGTGAAGATGTGTAATTTCAAGTTTAATATTCAAACTCTTTCGAGAATTCCCAAACTATAAACACATCTTTCCATCATACAAAACCCATCTTGCTATGCTTGACTAATAATGCCAGATAACACGTTGTCCCTTCTACGTATCTGAATTGATGGACTTAGCTTAATCGAAAGTTCTCTCTCTTATGGGAGGGGTAAGATTTAACTATATGGGCTTGCGCCTATAGGGAAATCCAGACTCTAGGATCATATATTAAGTTCCTTCGTCAAAATGAGGAGAAAATCTCGGGAGTATATGAGTCTTTATCTACAAACCCAGTATGTGACTTCCAAAATTACCTCAGAACTTATAACAGTAAGTTAAAACCTCTCCCTCGCCGAATAAAAGGAAAAGCGAGCGTAGTGCACCTGGGGTCGATTTTTTGGAGACACCTACAACAAGCTCTAAGAGGACCTGTACAGGATGCCACCCGATCCTATAGTAAGAAAATCCTCTCAACGAGACACAGTCAGTAGCCAATACTAAATTATGTAACTCTTCGTGCGGAACATATACACGAAAGAAAGTAGGACATTGCAGAGTGAAGACTGGAGGGACACTTCCAAGAAGCTCACAGAGATTGAAATTACTCAGAGTGTAATAGGGGGTTGAAAGGGGACTCTGTTTTCAAAATGGCGAACGAGTGGAATATATGCCGGGCATAAGTGCAATAAGGACTCCGAAACTCTCTTTAGGTTTTTTATCATTTGTATGAAATCGATAAGAAGGAATTGAAGCGAAGGGTGATCTTCTGCTCTTCAAGCACATTGCGCACAAGTGTGTGAGGTTCTATTGAGCCGGGAGATGTATTTGTTGCGATACAGGTCCACACTCAAGATCGACAGACCTGTCAAGCTAAATGAGGCAGAAAGATTTAGCCTCCTTTACGGTGAATACATTCGTTCTAGGCTGTCAAGAGCCCAACCGAATCATTTCGGAAGGATTTTTGAGGGTTTTGGGGAGGAAAATGGTAATTAGATAAAGGATTGTGCTATTATCACTATTTAATTCACTTTTAGATTGTATGGCATTAATAAGATTGGTTTTCCTATGATTTAGGAGCATCTTAAATTTGGTGAATTAGATCTCTGCTCGATTAGATTTTCTTTGAGGTTACTACGAGATAAGAAAATTTGTTCCTTGTTCCATTTCATACACAAACACACAAATTACTGGGATTTTTCTGAACCTCAATCGTTATTGGTAGTGCGATCTAGAAGTATGTCGGAGAGTGTAGATATGTCAAGAATTAGGGATCATTGTTCTTACTGTTTTTTCTCATACTCTATGCATAGCTTAGCTGATTTCAAGTATTTTCCCCTCATATTGATGTAATAATATTAACTGTTTTGATG
>NW_021443502.1:0-2723 GCF_001605985.2 Dendrobium catenatum
TCCCGGGTTCCACTCCGGGTCAAGTCGTCGGGCCGCGTGGTAAAAAGTAAGAGCACGTGGCGACATGTTATTGGCGGCCGAACGTACCTCTACGTCGGTCAGTGGACGTAATAATTGTTCAAGAACAAGAGTGCAAAAAAAAATTTCTTAATAATCCATCATACCATTACACTAGCAAGGCCCTATATATATAGGCCTCAAAAATAAAAGAGACTAAAATAAGACGATCATGCCCCTAGGGCTTACATAAGATTAGACCCTTAAGGGTAAAAATGAAAAATGCATAATTAAAATAAAATTTTCAAATAAAAATTAAAGATAACGTAGGATGATCACGGACGTCGATCTTCAGCTCCTCAGATAGGCATGGACGGTTGGATGTCCGCATCATTCTCATGGGATGGAAAAGAGCTCGACTCCATCGAGTTCGCGTCTCGGGTAAGCAACCATACTCTGATACCAAACTGATGTAGAACGAACAGCAAGATTTGATGTACCGGAGCTTCTAGTCAGCAAGTGACGCCTTTCCGAAGGACTAGACAGCAAGGATCTTGGCTGGAATTTTATGGCCAGCAAGGGAAAAGCCGCCTAGTAAGTAGGACGGCAAGTATTCCGGCTGAAATTTGAGGACAACAGAGAGAAATCTGCCTACAAGAATTCTAGATAGCAAGGAGAAGCCACGAGAGATTCAGGACAACACTTACTTTCCTTCGGGACATCAAATGATGGATTTTTGTATGCAGGAAGGTAAACTTGCAGTGTGAAAACCTGCAGGAATTGGTGTTGGGAAGGATGAAATAAGGGCTTGGTCAACTAGTTTAAGGGAAAGGAGATGGGGAAGTAAACGGCAATAGGGAGGAGGGGAAAAAGGAATTTAATTCCAGTAAATTTGAACTTGAATAGGGAGGAAAAAGGATTCAAAAGTCTGAATATAATCTCAGCCTTAAGGGAAGGAATTAACTGGGCTTTGATTGATTGATTTGAGGATCATTAATGGGCCTAGGAATTAATGGGGAAGATTTGAATTGGAGAGAGAGGGTAGTGTCTAGGTTCATTGAATGTGGAGAATCGAATTAAATCTGAATTTATTTCAGATTGGAATATATTGAAATGGTTTCCCAAGATGGTGTAGTTATTTAGGGAAAGAATTTAAAATTCAAAATGATTTGAATTTGAATTATAAATCTTCCTAAATAAGTAACATTATTTTATGAAAGTAGTAAAATTAGGGTGTGGGGAATTGAATCAAATTTGAATTTATTTCAAATTGGAATAGATTGAAGTGGTTTCCTAATATGGAGTGAGTTATTTAGGAAAAGAATTTGAAATTCAAAATGATTTGAATTTGAATTCAAAATCATCCTAAATAAGTAACACTATTTTATGAAAGTAGTAAAATTAGGATGTGGGGAAGGGCAAGATTAGGTGGCAAGGCCGGCGGCTATGCTTGGTGGGAGCCGACGATTTAAGAGGGAGGGGATCGGTTTGAATTTTGGGTGGAGTAGGGGGAAGAGGCCTGCGGGTTTGTGTGGAGGGAATGAAGCCGGCGGATTGGAGAGAAGATAAAGGTGGTGATTAGGAAAAATAATAAGAAACAAAAACAAAGAAAAAAACCGTGAGCCAAGACGCTTCCTACGGCTGACGGGTGATACGTTGCCCTTAGCCAAGGGACTTCAAGCCACGAGCCCGGACCCATCCTGCGGTTCATGTAAACTATGATTTCCTCCCATAGGGATCTTACCAAAGTTATCCCCAAAGAATAAGTGCTGAAAAAAATTTCATAATAATCCATCATACCGGCGCCATTGCCAAGTCCCAAGTCCTGGATGAGAAAAGAGGGTTGCGTTAGGTAGTCGACAGCCAACGTAAAACTTGTCGAATAATAACGACATGAATCCTTTAAGAAATTGTGTTAATGCTAGAGTGTCCCCTAGAAGCAAAGCGTTGTATGGCCTGAATACAATGACATGTGTACAAGGGCCGCTGCACCGACGCCTGAGTGTAGTATTAAATAGGCAAGGGTTCCCACATCAAGGACGAATGTGAGCAAAGAAGCTAGCCCATAAAACTAAAAAACATGAAACTAAAATTAAGATAGGAACTTGGAATATAGGTTCCCTTACAGGAAAATTAATGGAATTAACATATATTATGATTCATAAGAAGTTAAATATTTTGTCCATTCATGAAACTAAATGGATTTGAGAGAAGGCTAAGGAAATTGATAGTTTAGGATTTAAACTTTAATATTCTGGTAGTAGTTGTACTAGAAATGGTGTAGGTGTTATTATAGATAAGAGTTTGAAGAATAATGTTATAAAAATTAATAAGATTGAAGATAAAATTATAGCTTTAAAGATTGTTATTGATGTTAAGATTGTTAATATTATAAGTGTTTATGCGCCTCAAGTAAGTTTGGATATAAGTTCTAAATTAAATTTTTTGAATGACTTTGAAAAATTAATACAAAAGATAACTCTTGAAGAAAGAGTTTTTATTTGAGGAGATTTAAATGGACATATTGGTAGAGAGCTAGATGATTTTAAAAACATTCATGTTGGTCATGGATTTGGAACGACAAATGAATGTGGCAAGACTCTACTAGATTTTTGTTTAGCTTATGATTTTTTAATTACTAATATCTTATTTAAGAAAAGGAATGACCATCTCATCATTTATAAAAATGGATATAATACAACTCAGATTGACTATTTTCTTATAAG
>NW_021443503.1:0-570 GCF_001605985.2 Dendrobium catenatum
TTGTATGCTTCCCAACAACCAATATGGATGGGATGCACCACTCACTCAGAGTTATCCATTAATGTTAAGGTGTTAAGCATCAAGGAAAAATATAATGTCCCCTGTAAATATTTTAATTAATTTATTGGACAGCTCAAAGAAACCAATTCAATAAATAACATAATTTTTATAGATTTATTTCAAACTTTGAAGTTGATTTCCAATCTTGGTTTGACAAACATAAAGATAGATTATTGTGTAAATGGATACATGTTATTCTATAAAGATGATTAATTATACAAGCAAATAAAATTGAATAAATGTTTTTGACACTTAACATATTTCTTTCAGGTTTCATCTATAAAGCAACCAATACCTAAAAAATGGGACATAATATGGAACATGTATGATGCTCCTTATATTTCTTAAAAGAAAGTCCTGAAAGAAGTACAGGGCATGTGGTTTGGAGAGTTTGAGGTTAGTTATTATAAAAATATGTTATGTATTATATCTTATTTACATAAGTTAACAAAAATATATATTCTTTATTATATGTTTTAAATGCATAAATATTTTTATTGGCTTCCTCAA
>NW_021443504.1:0-483 GCF_001605985.2 Dendrobium catenatum
TGCATTTCATGATCCAAGTGGAGATGAAGAATCTGTAAGTGAGAGGGTTGCAGCACTTACTAAAGAGATTGAAGAGATGAAAAGGGTTCAAGCTAGAGAGATTGAAGAAATGAGGAAGGCTCAGAATAAAATGCAAGCAGAGTTGCAATCCTATAGAATTGGAAAACAAAGGAAGAAGGACCAACAGGAGCAGCCATCTGCAGACAGTAAGGATACCGATGATGATTAGATGTTTATTATGTTTGATGAATGTATTAATTAGAACTTGTGAACTTCTGAACTTGTGATTGTAACATTATCATGAACTATCTTGTGAATTTGTGATTGTAATGTTATGATGAATTTTTGATTTTGTTTATATTTTCTGGTTGTGATGAATATAGCGGTGTGTTGCCCAACATATATTGCTTTTTCTGCAGGTTTAGACTTTAGGGTGAACCTCCCTTAAATAGAAGGGATGCTGTCAATTTTTTTTTTCAGGTG
>NW_021443505.1:0-861 GCF_001605985.2 Dendrobium catenatum
AAAACTAATGACGAAGCGTAATGATCATTAACAATGCATTAATTATAATTTTCTCCCATTTAATTATAAGCTTCTGTCGGCACATATAGATTGTGGTGGAAAAAAAATTTAAAAAAATGTCACAGTGATGACAGTAAAACTTAGAGCGACTAAAATGATTATGATTCCTTTGGTCAATATCACGCAATCCATATCATTGAAAATTTGGGCAACCTCTCAACCTTTACTACAAAAAGAGAGGAATGATATGAAATGCTATGATTTTTGAATCTCTGGGCACTATCTTTTGACCTTGAGAGATATATCATATATGTGCATGTGCATGAAATATCAAAATACTCTCCTATGGTTTGGCATAATGTACATGCATGCATGAAGCAAAAAAACATGTATCGATTTTTTTTTTTTTTGCATTCGGCGTGAAATTTTAGTAAAGACGGTGTATCATCGATGCTTTGCAAACCCTAATAATCTAGAGTTCAAGGTATGAAAATTGAGGATTAAAGAGCGGTTTAACAATTAAGCATGTCTTCTTCTTCTACCTGTGCCTAGCTCGAAGATTCAATACTTAATTCATGAATCTGTAGATGATCCAACTTCTTAAAATTCTTAAGACATTTTTCATTGTTATTTTTGTGTGGAATTTGATTGTGTTGATTAATCGGATTGTATTGTTGCATCAGACCTCAATTCAATCTATCAAGTTAGCGTAGCAGTTGTAGGGGTTTCTCCCCCTACTTAGGTTCGTTGTGTTTTGAATAATAATTAAAAAACCTACAACAACTTGGTGTTGTGTGCCCAAGCACCTCCGACTATATAGTTTCGTGAAAAAAGATAAAGGATGAAGCGTTGCGTTGCTCC
>NW_021443506.1:0-2147 GCF_001605985.2 Dendrobium catenatum
TCTCTCTTCTCTCCTCTCTCTCTCTCCTTCCGTCACTATCTTTCTACTCTCTACTCCAAATCCTCACACAGGTTCTACTCATATGTTCTCGTAGTCGCGCGTAGTAAGGCTTGGTTTCATCCACAGGAAAATTTGAATTTTAACAAGTTTTGAGTATTTTGAAATAATTTGATTTGTTTAAAAAAAATGAAATAATAAATTTATTCGTAGAGCATGAATGTAGATCCTTATTGTCTTTATAACTTTCATCCCAATATGGGTGGCTTAATGCTTAGCGAATAATTTTCTGTTATTTATTACTGTAATATTAATATTTTAAATATCTACATTTATGAACTTAACTGATGGGCGGTGGGGTCATGCCATTATCATCTTTTTCCATAATATATCAAACCTACCGGATAAAATTTATAATCATTAATGGTGCTTTAATTCCATAACTGTCGTAATTAAACATGAAATTTATTATTTTATTATTATTTATTATATTTTGACGAGGAACCGATCTACTAGTACGCGTGATCTTCGCTGAACGGCTGGCGGTCTGTCAAATCCCGGTCGATCCATACCGGGCCACTCACATCCTGTACCCACAGCCTGACACTTTGGGCCCCACTGAAGGCGCTTGACACCACAAACCAATTAAGCAGTTTCAATGGGTATGAAATTAAAATCAAAATGGTGTATTGATCGAGAGCTGATTCGTAGCTTCGACATTTTCATTTGAATGATTTGACGTTTGTTTCAAATCACTCTTTTTTTTTTTTTCTTTTTCATCTTCCTTCTCCCTTTCTCCGGCAACGATCATACCGAGAATGAGAGGACACGATTTGAATATTTTTATATAAAACTTATTTTAGTGCTCAACATCACGACACACTAACATTCAACATTACTATGCTCAACCAAAAAATTCTTGACACAGAATTCATTTGCCGCAGTGCTCCCAATTTAGCACCACAGTCCTTCCCTCCAAAAAGAGAGCTCAACGCCACTACACCATCACCCATAGTGCTCGCAATGACTTTTTTGGCACTTAATATTTTTTAATTCCGGACTTCAAGACTTCCTTATATTTATAATAAATTTAAAAAAAAACGATAAAGAGGTTATTATATTATCAATCATGTAGTAACGGATGTTACAGAGAGGAAAGGAAGTGAGATGTCAAGATAAATTTATATTTTTCATCATTAGTTTTACGATAAAACTTTTATCAGTAGCCCGTAAAATGTTTATCGACAGAATTTTCGTCATTAATTTCCTTACTATTCACTGGAGAAAAAAATTCTATTGAAAATTTTGATCAATAAAAACGTATTTTCTGGTATTAATATTATTTTTTAACTTATAGTGAATTTAAATTATTTGTGAGAAATTCTTTGTTGTTATTTTTTTTTTTTGAATTTTTACATACATAGCCCCTAAAATTATTGAAAATATATATTTAACATCTAAATTTTTATATTTACTATAAAGCACCCCAACTTCTTTTTTAATCAATTATAGCATCCCGTTTAAACCTCGCAAAAAATTACTATCAACGATTATTTTTTCCGTCAATGGCATCCTTTCACAGTGAATACAAGTATCTCATCGCTTCAATAGAGTGGTAGGATAGAAGAAAATGAGAATTTTAGATGGTATATTAGTAAATATAGAAGTTTAGATGTTGAATATGTATTTTCAATAGATTTAGATGTTATGTATGTAAAATTTTTTTATTTTATTTTTTGTTGTTGTTGTTGAATAGGGATGTGAACGCTATTTTTGATCAATTGACTTGACTTGGTGACCATTAATTGGGTCTAAGTCTAGGTAGTCGTTACTTCCATTATCCTAGCAAGCTGGACTTCCCAAAAACTTAGCATTCGAAACCATCTCAAATACCTCCTTTCTTATTCTCAAATACCTCCTTTCTTATTCGCCACACAACATTAGTCATTGTCGTCGTCTTCTTCAAAGCGGTGAAAAGTCTTTTGCTGGATACAATAGACCAGTTAAGTCTTTTCGGTGGAATAATCAAGTTCAAAAGCTGCAATTAATGTAATAAATTCTGTTTAAAAACTGCATTTGCAACTTGGGCTTTGCTGCTGTTCCCAGTTCACCGTTTTTGCAATGCCTTGGTACCATCTTCTCCTGCTTGG
>NW_021443507.1:0-1155 GCF_001605985.2 Dendrobium catenatum
AAGAGAATATTATAATAGAATATACTCTCGAGATACTTTATTATATATATTTAACTTAATGTACTGCTTAAAGTCAATACACTTGAACTACATTGTGGATCACAATTGTTTTACGATGGATTTATGAGGATTGTCACAACTGATTAAAAAAAGTCGTGTGGTGCTGAGGGGGTAAGGTTCATTATGCAAGCTCAAGATAATCACACTCGCTGGAAGAATCTCTCGACACTAGTCAGTCCACTTTAATTTCGTACAGAAATTCTAAAGAGTGTGAGTAATATTCTCGTATTTCAAAAGGACACACTCTGACATGAGACGTAGCTTAGTCATGCACATATCTCATCACTACCAAGAAGCTTCAGAGACAATCTTCTGGATTTTATAAACTAACTTGTAATGTAAGATATAGAGCTACGAGAATTTGGTTGAATAGACGTCGCTAGATTGAATCCAAATCTATATAAGCACACTGTTGTGATAACAATATGTATAAATTTTGCAACATGAAACAAGTAAAGAAAGTGATGTTATTGGCACTAGTGTTCTATTAAATACTCTCTGAGAGGAGATTAACAATTAGTAAAAAAGAACACTACAGCTGTTTTTACCTAATACCATTGAAGTGCTATTAGTAAATAAGACCATATATGGTAAATTTTTATTGTTCGTTGGCCCTATAAACTATTTTGTTTTTAGTTTTCATTTAAAGAAGCCAATTAAACTTTCACTTATAATATGTGGTTTTAGATATCTGTTCAACCTATTTGGCATTAGGAAGAACTAGTGGTTCATTATTGCAATGCAGGATAGTTTGGGGCATTATGCATGATAGTTGACTATTCTTTTTGTGTATGTAATTTTGGGTGTACAAAGAGATATTAGTATGAGTTGTACAAATACTTTTAGATATTTAAGTAAATTTTTAATAGTTTTGATAAAGCTCTGTATTTCATTTGAGATGTATATTTATCTGAGATATACATGTTTTCTGTTGTTATGTTAAAAAACTTGATATGTTAAGATATTATAAATAGTTTACTTCTTACTCCCTAATTCTGATAGAGGTTGTTCAGATTGAGTGTTAGTAAGAAGGAAGTCTATTCAGATTTTTCTTCTCCGTTACGCTCTAGATTGATTATAGGGGTCAAAATGGGG
>NW_021443508.1:0-309 GCF_001605985.2 Dendrobium catenatum
ACGGCTCGATGAGACGAGTCCAACGAGCCCAAGATCATAGAATTCCGACATCATTAAGGCCTTCAAATGCCCAAAGAACGGTGCATGATCGTAGGATTCAATATCGGCCGTCCATTCGACCACTCCCAATTCGCCCCTGATCTTACGCCTATTTACGGGCCATGCCACTCCAGAAATTTATAAATAGAGCCCTCATTTCTCATGAGAGGGGGTCCAAGCAAGAAGAGAAGGAAGAAACTCCTCCTCGACCACCGCAGGAGCCTCGCTGGACCACCGCCGGAGCATCGCCGGACCACCTCCGGAGCCTCG
>NW_021443509.1:0-353 GCF_001605985.2 Dendrobium catenatum
TTCGTTTAGAACAATTTTCTTATTGCTTTATAAAGAGAATTTTTAGTACTTTTTTTTAATTATCAAAAAAATTTATATTAAAAAATTGTTTTAAAACAGTCAAAAAGTCATATTACAAAGTTAGGTTGATTTTTTTATTGCTTTTTAAAATTATTATAGAAAAATTAATTTTAAAAGTTTCATTTGAGATAATATTTTGTTACCAAAAAAGTTAGTTTTTACTTTTTAAGCACTATTTTTGAGGTTTTTGAGAATTTTTTTTTTACTAAAAGCTAATGTAGAAAGCATAAAGAAACATTCCCAAATAAAGCCTTGTAGAAATTAGCTATCTAGCACAATTTAAAAAAAAGAAA
>NW_021443510.1:0-327 GCF_001605985.2 Dendrobium catenatum
GGCTAGAAGAAATTTGAGGGTGGGGGAATCACAACATGTGGAGATGTGGTGATAGCTTCCGAAGTCAGACCGGCAGCTGGTGGAGTATTTGGAGCAGAGGCAGTGGAGTCTGCCATTGCGAGGTAGAGTCGTTAGGTGAAAAGCTCTGATACCATGATGACACCGTTAAACTCAATGCAACACAGTGAAGACATGAGTAGCTCAGCAAAGAAGACAATGAACAGTAAACTTCGTTAATTCATAAGAGACGAGATTACAAGCCTTTAAATAAGCTAACTGTTGCAATGGTTAATTACGAATGTACCCACGACAGTTACATAAAGATAT
>NW_021443511.1:0-2590 GCF_001605985.2 Dendrobium catenatum
GGGATTGATTTTGAGGAGACTTTTTCCCCTGTAGCTAGACTTGAAGCAATTAGGATTTTGTTAGCTTTTGCCTGTTTTGAAAGATTCAAATTATATCAAATGGATGTAAAAAGTGCCTTTTTAAATGGGGTAATTAAAAAAGATATTTTTGTAGAACAACCACCAAGTTTTTAAAATTCTAAATACCCAAATCATGTTTGCAAGTTGAAAAAGGCATTATATGGTTTGAAACAGGCACCTAGGGCTTGGTATGAGAGGTCTAGCACTTTCTTACTTGAAAGATCTTTTGAAAAGGGAAGTGTGGATACAACTCTCTTTTTGAAGAAATGTGTAAAGGATATACTCATTGTTCAAATTTATGTGGATGATATCATTTTTGGATCTTCAAATAACAATCTTTGTGATGATTTTTCAAAAATAATGAGTAGTGAATTTGAGATGAGTCTAATGGGAGATTTGAGGTTACTTTCTAGGATTTTAGCATTAAGCAAATTGAAGGAAGGTTACATTTCTTTAGTAGCCAAAGTATGATTAAAGGACATCCTCAAAAGTTTGAAATGGGACAATGCTAAACTTGTTAGTACATAAATGAGCCTCAATTCAGTTGGATAAGGACCCTAAAGAACAATCTGTTGGATCAAAAAGGAAATTTAGAGGGATAATTGGATCTTTACTTACTTGACTGCTAGCTGACCCAATATCATGTTCAGTGTTTACTTATGTGCTAGATTTTAATCAGATCCAAAAGAATCACATTTGACAGCAGTGAAAGAATTTTAAGATATATGTTAGGAACTCGGGAACTTAGGATCTGGTATCCTAAGTTTAGCTCTTCATTTCAAATAATTGGTTATTAGATTCTGAATTTGCAGGTTGTAGGTGGATAGAAAGAGCACTCTGCAAACATATCATCTTATTGAAATTCTCTAGTCTCTTGGTCCAGTAGAAAATAAAATTCAGTAGCTCTATCTACTAAAGAAGCTGAATACATTGCATTAGGAAGATATGTGCCACAAATACTTTGGTTGAAATAATAGTTGATTGATTTATGATTGACTATAGACACTATTTCAATTTATTGTGGTAACACTAGTACTATTTGTATTTCTAAAAATCATATTCAACATTCAAGAACCAAACATATAGACATAAGGCATCATTTCATAAGGGATCATGTATCCAAAGGAGAAATTGAACTCACTCATATTTATACTGAAAATCAACTTGCAGATATTTTTATAAAATTTTTAGCCTTTGATACTTTTAATGCATTAAGAACAAGGCTTGGTGTGATTGATTTGAATACTTAAATAAAAATATTTTTGCAACATTGATGTTTGTTTACTAAGTTAATGTGTTTGTGTGTTTTTATGGGTTTATGAACTTGCATGTGTGATTTTCTTTATTTATAATTTGTGTTTTTTTATTATTTTTTTTAGTGTGTTTGTGTTTAAGTTTTTGATTAAGTACAAAAATTAAAAAAAAAATGGAGAAGAAGTACAATTTGGTTCATCCTGATCAAGAGTTTGAAGAACCGCTTTACTACAATGACGGATCATTTATAACAATCTTCAAAGAAGAACCAAGTAAAACTCATGTCATTAGTGATATAGAGGAAGAACCAGAAGATGCACCTGCACCCGCCAATGAACCAAATTATCAAGATTTGGTTCAAAGATTTGATCACTTAGAGACTCATCTTCAGCAGCAAGCCGCACAGTATCAGCATGCCATGAATTTTATGAGGGAATAGATGAATTATATCAGTACAAATGTGCTTATGATGAATACTTACTTTGACATCTTTGGTGCTGCACCTCCTCCTCCTCCACCAGATCAGGGTCCTTCTCAGTGATTGTTGTACTTAGTTTTATGTATTTTCTGTAGTTTATGTTTTAGATGTGTTTTAAGTAAGTTTGTTGTATTTTCTTTACTTTAGTTGTATTGTTTCTGTATTGATATCCTGACCTTAAATTGTAATATCTTCATAGTGATATCAATATATGTTCTCGTATTTTTGGATTTAATGATTTTGAAATGTGTGTTAGCATTTATGACAATCCTTAGATTTTTTATCTTAATAGTGCTATACTTTGAAATGCAAGTCAAAATTAAATTCATTAGAAATTCTAATTTTATTTCTAAATTTAAGTTTTGTTTATAACTTGATGTTATTAAGATTGTCAATTTCATGTCTATCATTTAGACTATAATAATGTCTAATATTGTTATTGCAACAGTGATGATTTCTTATTTTGTATTTAACTTATCAATAAATATTTATGCACTTAAAAATTTTTGAAATTTTTTATTAATGATTTTGGAAAGATCAAAATTACTCTTGAAAAATGTACAAATGTACAAAAATCAAAAGAAATGCGTAATGGTTCGCAAGTTGAAAAAGAGGCACAAAATAAGTCCAAAAGTAAAAAGATGCGCAAAACTGTACCAATAATTTGAAAAAGATGCGTAAAGTGCCACATGTGGTAATTATTTCTTTTCATTATCTTTTAATCTCTTAATTCAAACTGATCTACTGTACATTCATATTTCGTATTGAAATTTGAAATATACAAATTTTCTATTCATC
>NW_021443512.1:0-269 GCF_001605985.2 Dendrobium catenatum
TATATATATATATATATATATATACAAAAAATCTTTTAAAAAAAGCTAATTATCTTGCATAATATTTTGAATTGCGTTAAACTCATTATATTTAAAGTTCATATGAGAGCATTCAAGGTAGGGTTGTCAATAATTGACACGACCCGAAAACTCGACTCAAACACGACCCAAAATTTTTGGGTTGGACACGACCCGTTTGGAAAATGGGTCGGGTTCGGGTTCATAAAAATGACACGAATTGAATTTTGGGTCGGGTCCGGGTTGATCCA
>NW_021443513.1:0-219 GCF_001605985.2 Dendrobium catenatum
TACCATTCAAGAACATACCAAAGAGAAGTCCAACTCAAGCTATCATAAGCTTGCTCCATGTCAAGTTTAATAGCCATCAATCCCTTCTTATTCTTTGAGATTTTGAATTTGTGAAACACCTCTTGGGCCAAGAGACAATGATCTGCAATAGATCTACCATGAACAAATGCCACCTGTTCTTCTGAAATCAACTTAGAAATAATCTTCTTCAATCTATTA
>NW_021443514.1:0-234 GCF_001605985.2 Dendrobium catenatum
GATGTGATGTTATGTAGTTGTGTTGTTAGTTTTTTTTAATGTGTTTGAAAAATGATTTTATTGATATCAATCACAATCAATGTGATATCCTTTTTCATGATATCAATAAAAGTTATCCTGTCTTATTTTAACGTTTTTAATTTCTTATAAGAAATGTGTATTAGTATATATGATAATCCCTAAAATATTGATCCTACAAGTGCTATATTTTTAAATGCAAAAAATAAATTAAAT
>NW_021443515.1:0-367 GCF_001605985.2 Dendrobium catenatum
ACCAACCTTGCAAATGTTAATTTGCATTTAAGTTGGAGCTTGTAATTTTTCAACATTCCATTTGAAAATATTGTGTTATTGTTCAAATGAAGTTCCTTATCAATCATTTATTTTATTCACATCTTAAATTCAATTTAAGCTCAAAGTCATTTGAGTTCAATTCCTTATAATACAAGCATGTTCAAACTCCATGTAATGACGTTCAATTCTCTATAGTTTTGTCATTCAAGTCGAATGCCCACAAGTTTCTGCTCATTTCAAATTCAAGTTCATTATAGTTCATTCAGGTCCATTATGTTCAATCAGCAAGTTCAAGTCCTCATTCAAATTTTATAAGTTCTTATTTGTGTTCAGATTGTTCAAGTCA
>NW_021443516.1:0-314 GCF_001605985.2 Dendrobium catenatum
CCCTCAAGCTGGAGACCAGCTTGCAATTACTCGCTCAAAGGTAGAGCTGCATTGGTTATGGATAGGATATCAACCACCTGAGAAAGCCGGCAATGAAGGCCGATGATGAAAAACAATCCTCAAAATTCCGACAATTAAGGCCGATTGTGGGAACTTGTATTCCTCAAGTTTCCAGCAATGAAGGCTGTATGTATAGTAGCAATAAAAGTTGATTTGATCAACCATAAAGGCTGATTTGCTTGTATCAGCAATAAAGGCTGATTTGCTTGTATCAGCCATAAAGGCTGATTTGATTATATCAGCAATAAAGGCTG
>NW_021443517.1:0-328 GCF_001605985.2 Dendrobium catenatum
TATGTGTTTCCTAATTCGCTTCGCCTAATTAATTATGAAAATCTCAAATCCGCTCAAATTCAAAATTTAAAAATTTGAAATCTCATTGAAAACTTTCCTAATTTGGCGGCGGGCAAATTTGAAAACTTCAACTTTGAATTTCAGAATTTGAAATTTGTGGAGAAGCAATAAGGGAACTAACAATTGGTGTAGAGGAAGATGGTGGGGAGAACAACAAGGGGGAGGCCGGCGGTCAAGGTGATGCCGGCGGGATGAGGGGGCGGTGGATCTTGGGGAGGTGGTGAGGATTGGCTAGGGGCGGTTATGAGTGGTTTTTGGTGGAGGAGGT
>NW_021443518.1:0-275 GCF_001605985.2 Dendrobium catenatum
CAGCGATAAAAACATCGATAAATCAATTTCCCAACAAAAAAATTAGTACGTGCTTTCAGTCAATGTCTATCCATCGTAGCGTAGCAGTGTCTATCAATCAATACTATCAGTTCAATCAATCGGGTCGTCTAGTCAATTCATTATATCTATATCATTCTTACAAATCAGTCAATCCAATTATGCAATATGATTACTACCGCAGCGAGGACGGTTCAATAATGACGACATACAATGCTACAATAAGAAAATCATCCCAATCAATAAAGCACTTTCCA
>NW_021443519.1:0-293 GCF_001605985.2 Dendrobium catenatum
ATCTTGATTTCCCCGATTTTCATTGATATTGCTAATTTTAAACAAGTTATTAGAGCTTCGTATTCAGCTTTATTATTAGTGCAAGGCTCTAATAAATGATAAGAATAACGCAACAATCCTTTTTCAGGGGTTATAAAAATAAACCCGATACCGGCCTTCCCTGGGATTACTTCCTGAGGTTCCACAATCTTTTGTGAAGATGCAACACCATCAAAATATAACTCCCAGGTATTTCCTTCCTTCTCCTCTAAACTCAAAATTTGTTCATCAGGGAGATCATCATTTAGAGGGGA
>NW_021443520.1:0-232 GCF_001605985.2 Dendrobium catenatum
TTTGATACACTTTGTGTATTCAACATTTTCAAATTGGCGTCTTTGCGCATCTTTTATTTTTGGCATCTTTGGCCAATTTTTTTTTTATGCTACCTTTCTTAAATCTTAAAAATAAAAGTAAACCCATCTTAGTGATAGAACGATTCTCTTGATTAAGAAGATTATGAGTTAGATTCAACAATTTGCAAAAGATTTTATGCGATAAGTAAGATGTAGGGAGAGAAAAAAAATT
>NW_021443521.1:0-201 GCF_001605985.2 Dendrobium catenatum
CAAGCCCTACTAATTCTCTAAAGAAATTTCAAAAAAAACTCAAACCCTAAAATTTTTCTATACAAAAAAACTCAAGGAATCTTCCATTTCTTTTAAGAAAAACTTACCTCAAGGCTTTCCCTATGCTTTTCCTAAAGATCCCTCGCCGGAATCTCGCCGGCCGCCGTCCGGGAAGAAGCTTCCGTCGCCTCCTCCTCTCTC
>NW_021443522.1:0-217 GCF_001605985.2 Dendrobium catenatum
AATTTAAAGAACAACGTGAAAACAAAGAACATAAAAAAAAATGAAAATAAAGCAAACTAAAAAACATCACAAAGCAAACACAAAAAATAAAAACATAAAAAAAGCTAAAAATATCAAGCAAGTGATAAAGCAACGAGTTTAAGCAATTTTGAGTTGCAAGCCTCCTTTTGTCCAGTTATCCTATGCTCCCACGAGGTCTTTGGTGAGGGAACTCCTG
>NW_021443523.1:0-295 GCF_001605985.2 Dendrobium catenatum
AGGAGTAGATGCAGAAAGACTTCAGTAAATGCAGTATTCTGAAGTCAATTTCAATCTATGGAGTACATCTACCTGCCTACCTATAGTAGTGGCAGATATACTACATGAAATCAAATACCATAACGAAATGCATGAAGAATATGACAAGTGTAAGTTCCTACGACTCAAGGCAGGAGATTAGTTAGTGCACTATGATCCACCTGCATAAAACAACGAATAGTGCACGACAGTCTACCTGTACAAAGCAGTAAACAACTTAATCCAGAAGCTGCTACGCCACGCCACCGGATCTGCA
>NW_021443524.1:0-232 GCF_001605985.2 Dendrobium catenatum
ATTTTAATTTAAAATTTAAAATTTTTATATTAAAAATTTACTTTAAAAAAAGTACGAAAATGACTCAAATGAAGCCTCAAAGTTGTACTATTTATTTTAAGAGTAGTAGAATGCAAACTCTTTGAATATAATGATAATCTCAAAGGAATTCGAATGGCTTTTATGTGTTTTTTTTTTTTGGTTAAAATCCACAAAGGAATGTTTTTTTCATTTTTGTATGCAAAAAATAGTT
>NW_021443525.1:0-309 GCF_001605985.2 Dendrobium catenatum
CTCATAGGTCAAACTATCCGGACTCTACCTGCAGGCTGGGAAGGGTCTAAAGCAAGGAGAGAAGAAGTGCAGAAATATGCATGCGACCCCGGGGTCGATCCCCGGCTAATTCCCTAAATTCATTATCTTTCTATGTTGTTCAGACTCACTAAAATCTTAAACTTTAAAGTTATGAGTACAAAAGATTTTCACACCCTCACGAGTCTCACGAGTCCAGGCAAAAACAAAAGCGGCACACAAACGCCAAAAAAACTATGAAAAGCAGGTAATTCTATACGCAATCACATCAAACATCAATCAAATTAATTA
>NW_021443526.1:0-255 GCF_001605985.2 Dendrobium catenatum
AGAATGCTGCGCGGGTCTAATATTCAAGTTTCATCCTTCTCCTTGAAAGGACTGGAGTCGATATGACTTGAAATATAAAATATCTCCCAAATTCCTACAAAAATATAAATGACCTTAATGTCACCCAGATGATGGCCGTGTTGACTGAAAATCTCAACCGAAGGGGTCAAATTTCAAATCTCAAATGTCAAATCTCAAATCTCAAATCCACTCAAATCTCTGAAATAAAATTTATCATCTAAAACTTAAAACTAA
>NW_021443527.1:0-237 GCF_001605985.2 Dendrobium catenatum
GGGATCTTGATCGGGCCCATCATCCATTCCCCCACCAGCTGCTTTAAGTGCTAGATGTTGAAATTTCCATTTTTAAATATTAAATCTTTCAAATCATCCAGATCCTTCCAAATACCAATGTCTATTGCTGCTACTATATGCCTGATACTACGTATTTATGTATTCAACATATCTGATCGACGACTAGCCTTAATAAAAAATTCTCTCTCGTGATCAGGAGGGGTAATTAACTATAGG
>NW_021443528.1:0-261 GCF_001605985.2 Dendrobium catenatum
TATGCTACACATCATCATCACATTCAAAATCAGATCCTAAATCTCATTGGATAGATCATGATTCCAATTTGAATTAAAGGGTTAAACCATGACCCTTAAACCAAAATTTGTATGATAATGCCCTTAAACACTTCAAACAGAGGAGATAAATTTTGGACATGTCAGGGACATGCCCAAATTCATTTTCCCAAACTCCTAGGCTCTAGTGAATTCAATTTAATCATTAAATACAATAATTGATAAAATATTCAAACTAAAATT
>NW_021443529.1:0-238 GCF_001605985.2 Dendrobium catenatum
GGCGGTCGGCGGCCTAGGGTCGACTCAGACGGAAGGATAGGATTAGGAGTTCTGGAGGCCGGCGGGCTCGGCGGCTGGTCGCAAGCTTGGATCGTTGGATGGAGTCGGCCGGAACAGAAGAAGGAAGCACAAACGGGAGAGAGGTAAGTCGCTCAATTCCTTGCTTGCGATTCCTTGCGGTTTCCAGAGTTTCTGTATGCGTGTCAATGTGCGTAAAACGTCCGAATGAGAGGGAGCG
>NW_021443530.1:0-354 GCF_001605985.2 Dendrobium catenatum
GACGAGTAGAAGTCTGCTGACGAGCAGAAGTCCGACGTCGGGTAGAAGTTCAACGTCGGGTAGAAGACCGACGAGAATTCGTCGACGGGCAGAATTCCGACGAAAGTCCTGCAAGGCAAAAATTCAGCAACAAGAGGAAATTCAACATCGGGTAGAAATTTAACTTTGTGGAGAAGTTAAATGGAAGTCCCTTGACGGCATTCTGGTGACGTTAACCAAGGATGTATGATCTATCCAAGGTTGTATGTCAGTGTCTTTACTCGACGACATTAACTTGTGTGGAAGAGGTCGAGAGAATCCACCAAGGATATGAGACCTATCCGAGGTTGTATGTCGGAACATTTGTTCGACGAC
>NW_021443531.1:0-1056 GCF_001605985.2 Dendrobium catenatum
TTGTGGATCGATTGACGAAGTCTGCTCATTTTCTTCCATCAGGCAGACCGATCTGGTGGATCGATTGGCACAGGTATATGTGAAAGAGATTATCAGATTACACGGTGTGCCTAAGGTGATTGTTTCTGATCGAGATGGACGGTTTATGTGAAAGTCAATTTGATTAAAGAAAGATTGAAAGCTGCACAAGATCGACCACAGAAATATTACAATCAGAAGCACAGGTTTATGGAATTTCAAGTTGGTGACTTTATGTATGTCAAAGTCAGTCCGATGAAAGGAGTCAGCAAATTTGGAAGGGTGAGCAAACTTAGTCCAAGGTATATTGGAACGTTTGAAATTCTTGAAAGGATTGGGAAGTCTGCTTACAGACTGTTACTATCTGATCAGATGTCTGATGTGCACAATGTTTTTCACGTATCCTCTTTGAGAAAGTGGATATCTGATTCTGACAAGAAAGTGTCTGCTGATGAGGTTGAGATTCAGGAGAATCTGTAGTACAAAGAAGAACCTGAGTTGATTTTGGCTTACGATGTTCGTAAGTTGAGAAGTAAACAGATTTTTATGGTTAAGGTGCAGTGGAAGCACCGAACTGCACGAGAAGCGACTTGGGAGAAGGAGTCGGAACTGATGCAAGCATATCCGTATCTTTTCTAACTGAGTTTTAGTTTGGCAATGTCGAGGATGACATTTTTCTGAAGTTTGGGAGATTGTAAAGGCCATTTTGCTCCCAGGTTCGTCCGGACGAAGTCGGATCGTCTGGGATGATCGGTACAGGTTGTGCAGGAAAACATGTTTGGCAGCATGGTTCATCTGGACGAAAGTCGAATCGTCTGAACGAAAATCATCCCATGAGCAGATCGTACGGGACGATAATTAATTTCGTCTGGACGAAAATTTTATAGAGCCAAGTCGTCCAGGGACGGTAATTAATCTCGTCTGGATGAAATTCGTCCAGAGCAAAATCGTCCCGGGATGAAGTTGCGATCGTCCAGGACGATCAGTCTGGATATATATAAAAATGAGATATTTTGAAGAGAGAGAAAAGCCCAGGAG
>NW_021443532.1:0-300 GCF_001605985.2 Dendrobium catenatum
TTTTTGATGATGGCAAAACACTATGAAAACAATTAGCAGTAAAAGTTCAGGATCGACAAAAAAGAACATCATAAACTTCTCCCCCTTTTGACATGTCAAAAAGGAGGGAACAAAAGCACAAAAGAAAATCACAAAACCCCCCCTTTTTTTTGGCCAAGGCATAAAAATGATATAGTATTCTATGTGATTGATTTAAAAACTTGTGAGTGAATGTGTTAATAATCTCATCAATCCATAGAATAGTAGAATATCCGATCATGGTAACCCTTAGCTCAGACATTTTCTTAGGGTAGAATCGTC
>NW_021443533.1:0-376 GCF_001605985.2 Dendrobium catenatum
AATATATAGTGTCTTTGGATGAAGCAACCCATACTGACAAGGATTCTTTGGTTATGTTTGGTCTCCTATGGAAAATATGGGGCTTGATCATAAAGTACTCTCGAAATGGCGTTGAAATCTTCAAGTATCTTATTTTCAATTTACTATGTCTTTCAAAAATTTGACTTGGAACATCCTAAACTCTCTCAGTAGAGGCCGGGATGCAAATATTCGAAGCCCACAGATAGAAATGTGTTTGCTAATTTTTATAATAAAAAATATCAGTTTTTGCTAAATTAGTAATGGGTACTTAAAAATTATTTATTAATAACAACTATTTATGTTTTTATTGCACATCTCATGTCACAACCCGTCCCGGATGCTCGATCTAACGAGG
>NW_021443534.1:0-212 GCF_001605985.2 Dendrobium catenatum
TTCTCTTCGAATTTCTCGCTAACCTCACCTACACCGTTGACAACACCACCTTTCACTCTTTTCTTTGTGGCCGTAACATTGAGATCACTAGAGCCGACATTGCCCAATATATTGGGTTGTCCACTGAAGGACCTATGGTTCGCTCATTTCTTACCGACGAATTCGATTAGAGCAATGTTAATAGAGTCCTTAGGAATGCTACTTTCCATCAA
>NW_021443535.1:0-263 GCF_001605985.2 Dendrobium catenatum
AAAATCAATCTTAAAATTGACTTCAAACCATTAATAATTTAACTCTAATTAAATTTCCCTTAAGCCTTTCAACCAACCAGAACCTTAAACAACTTTAATCTAATGATCCTACTTAGAACATATCAAAACCACATGACCTACTTCACACACTGTAGATGGTTTGCTAGGACAACCAACTCTAGTTTTAGACTAGGCCGGTGTTTACTTTTCCGCTGTGTGTCGGGCCTTCGAGTTTTCACTGCATGCTGTTTGCTAGCCTAGGA
>NW_021443536.1:0-440 GCF_001605985.2 Dendrobium catenatum
TTCTTTAGTGGAATTGGTTTTGAAAATCCCTCTTCAGTTGGATTCGAATGATCTTATTCTTTCTACTCTATCCTCTAATGGGAAGTTTAAACTTAAGAATATTTGGGATAATTTTCGATGCATTAATGCTAAATCTCCTATTTTTGAGTCTATTTGGCATAGTTCTTTCCCCATCACTTATTCTACCTTTGCTTGGCGGTGCATCAAAGGCTATATACCCGTGGACAATAAAATTCAAAGTAAAGGTATTTCTCTAGCTTCGAAATGTTATTGTTGTTGTCAGTATGAGGACATTGATCATCTGTTCGTTAATGGTTTAATTGCTAAGAATGTGTGGAGTTACTTTAATAATATTTCTGATAAGAATGACATGTTTATTGATTCACTTATTTTAATGTTTCATAATTGGTGTCATCCGAAAAAAGGTCATTTATTTAATC
>NW_021443537.1:0-7650 GCF_001605985.2 Dendrobium catenatum
CCGAATGAGTCCACATCCATAAGCAAGGGCAACCACTGTAAGGATACATGTGACCGCGATGTGTCTGGGATCAAAAAACACCCAATCATGAACAAGATGTACGCCCGGACATGATGAAGAAATGGACCAGGAGCTAGCTGTTCATATGAATCTCTGTAGAAAGTCCAGCGAAGCCAACGTAAGGGGAGCATTGACTCGAACTGTGAACTACCAATCCTAAAAGTGGCGGTGTCCTCTTCATCACCCGGTGCATGGTACACAATTTCTCTACCTGGATGTGTCCCAAGTAGTTCATCACAGCATTCAGGCCATGACTCCCAACGATGACCTAATCCAACAACATTTGGTCCCACGACGGCTGGCCCATCAATTCGCAGTCCTAGTATAACCTGCACATCTTGCAGCGTTATTGTCATCTCTCCAACCGTGAAATGAAAAGTGTTCGTAAGCGGACACCATCTTTCGATAAGTGCTGTTATGAGATTATGATCCAAACGTATGAACTGTAGATGCCGAATGTTATGTAGTCCGAGGTTTCGTAGAACATAAATCATGCGGGGGCACTCAACCGGCCACTCGCGTGTTGTACGTAAATGGGTCGAAGCAACTAAAGGAAATGCCTGTGTCAACGATATAAGAAGAATCAATTAAAAGAAAGATGAAGATGTATGCACTTCAGAATATACAAAAATACAGTTGAATGAAATTTTAACCTGATCTGGATCATGCGCCCTATGAGATGCCCCCAGCGATGCTATGCTCATTTCTCGAATTGGTTCCTCCAAGTTCTCGTCATGGGTGCTACGACGCCCACCACGTCGCCGCCTAGTTCTTTCAGCCATAGCTATATTGCCAAAATTGTAGAGAATTGTTCAAGTTGTCAATTAAACAACACAACCTACATATAAGATATTAAAAAAAAGACACACTACGTTGCCACCTTGTTGTTTCAGCCATTGCAATATTTTTAAAATTTTAGAGATTTGTGCCTGTTGTTAACTAATCAACACAACCTACAATTAACATAATACAAAAAAAAGCACACACAACTTTGCCATCTTGTTATTTTAGACTTAGATATAGTTACAAAATTTTAGATGTTTGTTGCACTTGTAAATTAGAGAACACATCGTACAAATAAGATTTTTTTTTTAAATAATACACACATCAACACTTAGAAATTTCAAACATCAACACATCGTCCAACTTCGACTTTCGAAATAGCCTCACAACCATAACACATCACGAGGTGGAGCAATCGACATCTTTCCTTTGTTGCCGATCAAAAACAATATGGCTTGATCTATCGACCGTACCTTGAATTCAAGAAGAAAATTAAATGAAATTTTTCAGTTTGTTATTCAGATGAAGCTCTTAGTAAAATGATAAAAGAAGGAATTATCTATAATACCTCGACGATGCCGGATTATATGGACACGTAGCCCTATTATGACCATTTCGCTTACAATGGCCACACCGTTTATTTGAGCTTGATTGTGCCTCATCCATCGTATTACAAAATCTAGTTGTCCTCGGTCTACCTGTACGTCTCCTAAAGGCTGGTACAAGCAAAGGAATGATTCCTGCTAGTTCGTTAAAATTAGGCCAGACATCTTTAGGAGGGACAACATGGAAAAGCCCGGAGTATGTTCCTTTATATGAGTTTAGTGTGAAGTATGGAGACACGAAAGCATTGTGATTCTATCGCCTATATCCTGCGACCGCAACCACGTGAACGCATGGAAAATGATGTAATTGTGGTTTGTTACATGTGCAAGCACACTTTTCGGGTGTAAAGACATCAACTTTTTGTGTTCTGCAAGCCGTATCCACAACTTCAAATTCACCTCTATTAATGGCAATAGGTTCATGGCACCATCATGCTTCGCGTTCAGTTCTATGTAACAGACCCATAGTACGAGGAACAAATTCAGATTCTGCAGCCATCATCCACTTATCAACTTCTGTATAACGTCTCATGAATAAAGAAACGAGATTATAGTATATGGACATTAGTAGGCCTTGAATCGGAAGTCCACGAGCACGTTTTAGAACTCCATTAAAATATTCTGATGTGTTTGTTGTCATGATGCTATATCGACATCCATTGTCAAATAATAATGACCACTTGCTAACATCACGTTGGATCAACCAATCATATGCTTCTTGCTTTGCATTTTTAATGTGCTCCATCATACGAGTGAAGCTTGCATTATCCTCTGTACTACCCGCCAAGTACATATTGTTGCAAAGGCCTTCAACATCAACAATACCTTGGCGACGTAAAAACTTTTTGAAGTTCTCACGCAAGTGACGAAGGCAGTGTCTATGACAGCTTCAGAAAAAATTTCTCGGCACCCTCTCACTAGTCCTGCATGCTTATCTGAGATGATGCATAAATTTTGACGTTCTTTCACTACTTCAACCAAGTCATGTAGGTTACGAAGGAACCAAACCCATGAATCATTGCTCTCGGATTCAGCTATTGCAAAAGCTAACGGGAATAATCCACCATTCGCGTCAATTCTAACAGCAGCAAGAAGAGTCCCACGATATTTTCCAAGCAAGAAGGTTCCGTCAAGGCTAAGGACTGGCCAACAATGTTGCCAGCCATAAATAGAAGGGTCAAACGCTCAAAATAAAGTCTTGAATCGTGAACATCCAACTAAGTCAACATTATATACTGTACCAGGTTGGGACATACGTAGCACTTCCATAAAACGTAGGAGAGAACGATATGATTCCTCATACGATCCAAATATGGCTTCAATGGCTTTTCTTCGTGCATCCCATGCCTTCATGTACGAAATCTTCTTTTCAAACTTCGACTCCATTCTTGCAATTATCTCATTCTGTTTCATGTCAAGTTGTTGTTTTATAATGGGCATGATATGCCAACATATAAATTTTGAGGTGCAATTGTGATGTCCACCAGGTATAACAGGTTGAGTGCAAGTATGAGGTGGACCCGCAGATGATACTTTCCAAAGACCACATAATCTTTTACTTCGTGATGCATGTAGTCGCCAATAGCAGGGCCTATGCACATTATTATGTTGAGTACATAAAATTGTGAGCCGAGTTTTATTGGAAGTTGAATTTATGTACTGAACATTTTGTGAGATTGACCAACCATTAATTGCAGCTTGTAAGTCTTCTTTGTTATGAAAGATTTGTCCTTCATAAACTTCCGATGGAATGGTCGCTTCTGTTGAGCTAACAATATTGATGATAGGAGGATCACAGTGATCATTACCATCCCATTCTTCAGTTGTTCTAATGGTTTACTCGAAAATATTATTTGCATCCATCGATTGTAATCCAGCGACGTTTCGTCGTGCATGATCTTGAATGAACTCGACACCAATATTTTCATCGTTCGTATAATTATACATTGACTCATGTATTTCAGTATCAGGTTCACTAGAACTATCTCCTGTATCAGAACTACCACAATCCATAGTCTGGTAGGAATTCACATCGTTGTTATCCATGTCATCTCCGTGCAAGGAAATATTTTCATTTTGTTCTGATTGAGGGTTGCATGAGGAAGAGACTAGGTTCTCTACAAATCTATTACTACGTGTTCTTATTGAAGGTTCGGTTACACTAGGTCGTGGGGACAGTCGTTGCTGCACAATAGTTGGACGCTCTGACAAACTCAGTTGACCATAAAAGTTGTTCTGCATTTCAATCGTACTTACTCCTCCGCCATACCACGTGGTAGGCCTACCTTAAAAAAAAATTATTATGCTTAACTTTTAAACTAAGTAAAGTGATCACTACAAATGCCAAAGATAAAGTTTTGCATGCTTACATTTGTATCTCCGTTGAAGGACCAGCAACGTCACCATGATTGATTGGTTTCGCCTCAACGTAGACAATGACAGGATCAATTCTTGCTTCCAACAACATGAACTCACAAACCTCTTCATCGTTTACAGGTGTTGTGCAGTGTCCACCATTATGCCGAAGTCGACAAGTTAGGCTGACAGTAGTTGTTGAAGGATTAATCCTAAGCACACCCATAACTCTTTCCTTCAGCATTGCAAGTGAAATATCGTGATCAACAATGATTGGTCGATTTTGTCCACCAATATATGTCGTTGTAAACTCATCCCCGATGCGTAGCTCTCCATCGAAAAATAACATTAACCGTGACATTCTATCCTAAATAACACAAATTTAAGGGTTAATGGCAATAATGCCTCATTTTTCTGCAGTTTTATACTTAACATACTCGTCAAAACATAACGAGAGTAAATGCAGTTTTAGGCTTGAAAATATACTTCCATCGCTCTTCCGACCATTGAAGTCAAACTAATAAATTTTTCTAATCAATCTCAAAAATGTTTTCAGTTCATACTCTAAAACTTATATCAATTTAATTTTGTGTTCAAATATAGTATAGTTGGCATAATATTCTCTTTTAATATTACTGTATGGGATACTTTTTTCGTTGCTTTTTTTTTAGATCACAATCATATTTCTGTTTGGATTTCTTTGCTTATACTGCACTTTCTTGAATATTATTTGTTTGGGGATGGAAAATATACTTCACAATTAAAATTCATATTGTTTGATACTTTTAGAAAGGAGTTGTTCGACTCTCTATAAATAGGAAATTTTCTACATTGACTAACCATATACAGTATAATTTTTTTTGGAGTTTTACCATTTATTTTCTATTTTTATATTTCCAAACAAAAACTATATTTTTGGATTATTCTCTTTTATATTGCTCCAAACAAAACAACTCATGAAATAAACAAATAGCTTTATTTTAATTATAAAAAAGTAATAAATAAATCATAACAGCTTTACAACTATTCAATATTTTCTGATAATTTTAATATAATTAAATATTTATTTTAATATTTGCATGTCAACAAATATGAAAATGAAAAAAGATCATTGAAGTTTATAATATTTTTTCCACTCCTTTTTAGATGCTGTTAACATTAATACAGTGAAATTTTTTATAAAAATAATTAACCCAAAGTTCATTTTCTATATTTTCCTTTTCTTAATTTTAAACATATTTTCATATTCAAATAACTTTAAAAAAATAGATTATATCAAAAAAATTAAAACTTTAAATTTACAAAATGGTTGGATCTAGCACTTTAATGGTTGAATCTAACAGACGATTCTTTACAATTTTCATGATGGAGAATGCTCATTTGACCATTGTTGTAGCAACTGCTATGATATAATAGGACAATTATCCTTACTTTAAAATGAAAAATAACTTACTTGAGTCGGCTTTGGGATCCTATTCTCAACAATATATATAATTATAATTTATTAAATTCTCTTCCCTAACCTTCCTGCCAATTGAAAAAATTAATATAAAATATAACAAAAACAATTCTATAATATTTTTCATTTTTATTAGATTTTTAAATGTTTTTATTATATACTGTAAAGTAAAAATCTAATAATATTGTAGACATTCATAGCAAATAAACAAATAATTTTAAATTTATTTTTTTAGAAAAAAATAAAAAATTATAGAAAGAGGGACTCACAGGTAACTATTCCTTAGAGAGAGAGAGAGAGCCATGTGAATACTAAGAAATAATCTCAATTTTGAGTACAGTTGGCTTTTCCCCTACGGCTTCAGGTGTGTGGAAAAAAGAGCAGCAACCAAAGGATTTAGGAAAAAACAGCAGCAACCAAAGGTGTGTGTATTATTCTTCAAACTTAGCAGGATCAAAATGATAGCATATATTTCGCAGTAAGTTTCACTTAAACAAAATAATTTATATATTGTAAAGTAAAAATCTAACAATATTGTACACATTCATAGCAAATAAACAAATAACTTTAAATTTATTTTTTCAAAAAAAAATAAAAATTGATAAAGCTAATTGACATAATTTTATTTTAACCTTTTATATCAAATACATTACCTAATTAATACAAAATTTATTGGCCAGTGGGGGCACATGCCCCCATTGCATAAATTATATTTATACTCTATTGACTTTCAAAATAATATGATACAGCTCACTGTATCAAATTTTACATGAGAATATTTACTGAAACAAAACATATTTATTAATATTTACTAAATCAAATACAATTAGATGCAAACAAACAAATTTAATTTCAAAACATATAAATATTAATATAAGTCTTCTAACACTAATTAGATAAATAATTCCTGAAAATTTAACTATAACTCTCTGGATCTCTTCAAATCCTAAAAAAAAAAAATTAGGTAGGGTAAAAAATAATAATACAAGATCTAAAATTTTATTAAATCTATAAAAACTTTAAAAAATTCAAACATAAAATTAGTTCCTTCTTCATTTAGGGATCTGAAATTTACAACGCCTATATTGTTTTTTGGAAAAATAACCTGAGTGCAAACGTATGTGTCCATAATTAAAGTGCCAACGATTACAAACAAAAAAAAAAAAAAAATCTGTTTGCCATAAATTATTATCTACACATGATAATTGATTCTTCAAACTTAGCATGATCAAAATGATAGCATATATTTCGCAGTAAGTTTCAGTTAAACAAAATAATCCATTTACTAAGATATTCATACAGAGCATCGATGAATGATTCAATGCATCCCCGATCGGTCAAAACTATTACAATACAATAACTTGAAATAAGATAAACATTTGCCAGAAAGTATATCTAAATCATTGGTACCACAATAACGCACAAAATAAATAGAAAATCAAAATATATCTAACTAACTTACTACATATTACAAATTCGTTCTAAACAAAATGGCCACAACTATAAAAATCTTAGCAAAACTAATTTAACAGAATAAATTGAAAAAAAAAATAATAGCCAAAACTCACCTCTCAGCTCTCGGGTGAACAGAAAAGGAGGAGAAGAAGATCAGGAACTTGCGAAGAGGTGAATTGCTCTGAGCGATGGTACTCTTATTTATAAACAAAATTTCCTTCTCATCTGCTCAACGTCCATCTGTCCCCAATAATTGCCCTCTTCAATTCCGCACCCGTCCGCGGATTTCGCGGATCTCGTCTCCGCTGAAATCCAAACACCTCAATCAACTGACAGCCAGCGATTAGTATGCGAAGAATGCGCCTAAAAGCTTGGCGCATTCAAAAGAATGTGCCGAAACATTAAGCGCATTCTAAGAATGCGCTTAATTCTTCGGCGCATTCTTCTGAAAGCACGAAACAGTTGCACGCATTCTCAGACTGCGCTGCTCAATTTGGCGAATTGGCTTCAATTTAAATTATTCCAAAAATCTGCTCTTTTCGCAAAATTAAAGATCCTTCACGCTGCTTCCGAAAATTTTGCCAATCCATGTTGGGTCGAGTCAGTCGAACTGACAAGACAGAAACAAAAAAAATAAAATTCATATTAAAAATCCATGTGTACAATTCATGTGTCATGATTTCATTGGAGTCTGAATGCAGAGTTATGTCTGGACTCTGCAGAGAATAATTTCTCCAGTTTAATACAAATTATTATTAGTGATGACCCCTAAGGAGTAGGCACAGGAGACACAATCATTAGGGATCATGTGTTAAGGGATCATAAGCAACTTCAACATTTAAAAAAATAAATAAAATAAAATAAAATAAAAGATAAACCTAGTAACATCTATCACTTTTGGAATTAATCAAATATAATTAAAAGCCTTTAAAT
>NW_021443538.1:0-293 GCF_001605985.2 Dendrobium catenatum
TTGTTCTTCATCATTGTTAGCTGATTCAAATGGTTATGTGATGCAGTTCCTCTCTAGTACTTTGATGTGATTTTTTTCCTTTAATTATGGCCTTGTGATTATTTGGGTTATAAATAACAATGAGATATTTTCTTAAATAAAACTTTTTCCAATCAACTTTATTAAACTCTTAAGGAAATTTAAAATTAAGTTAGAAAATAAAATATGAAAAATAAGGTTCTCTAAAGCAACATTTTAAATGAATAGTTACTCATTATATTCTTAGCCAGATAGTGGTTAAAACTCTTAAATGG
>NW_021443539.1:0-330 GCF_001605985.2 Dendrobium catenatum
TAAAATGGATTTATTACATTTTTTATAAGTTTTAAAGCTTAATTAAGGTCATAAACTTAGGAAATTTTATTAAGGGTCATAATGACTTCTAAATTCAGTGAAAATTTCTGTAAGGGCTGAAGATGTCACTAAGTTTAAATGGTTCAAATTTCGAATCAAAAGGAGATGTATCTTAGATATTGGAAATTCTCTAAGTTTTCTACACAAATCCTTAATTATTGTCCTTAATGACACTAAGTTTAATGGGCTCAAATCAATGTGTTGTCTAACCCTTAAACAAAGCATAAATAAGCACATGAAATGGAACAATCAAGTCCTTAAAACTAGGAG
>NW_021443540.1:0-222 GCF_001605985.2 Dendrobium catenatum
CACATGGATTTGTACCTTTGTACTCCCACTTAGAGCAGGGTTTGTTCGTTAGAGTGCACTTTTTGCCGCTTGTCAGTTATCTCAGGGGCAGTGTCTTTCTTTGGCACCAGCGGTACTTGCCAGGATTTACAGATCTTTACGCACTGCTGCTGAGGCTACTTCACTTGAGCTGCGGGACCTGACCTTACCGTGGCAATACTTGTACGGATGGATTCACTTGCA
>NW_021443541.1:0-932 GCF_001605985.2 Dendrobium catenatum
TAGATAACTACTTTTGGTTTTGTTTATGTAAGTTAAAATTTGGCTTTATAGTGTGGGTGTGAACGTATGTTCTTTAAGTTTGATATACTTTGTTAGTTTGTTATCTGCAGCTCTACATTTTATGATTTTCTTTGTAAAATATGTTTTATTTCTATGAATTAACTTGTAAAATTTGCAGGTTGAATCTTTATGCGGTCTTGATACTATGCATGCGCCAGAACTTTTTTTTAAAAAATAGTCCTCATCCTTATGTACTGTTGTTAGTGTTTTTTTTTTTTTCAATTGGTTCTGAGCTAATTTATTAAACATAAGCACATGTTTTGAATGTGTCCATGTTTATTAATGATATTGTGTTATTTTGTTTGCTGAAATAAAAACGAGTTTATACCAAATAGTAGTAAACAAAATTGAATTGAGTATACTTTAGTTAGCTGTCCCGGAATAGTTTAGAATCGGCTATTTATGATGATGATTTTATGTGTTGAAAATGGTTACTTGATGCGGCTCAAATTTACTCAGCGAAGTGGTTCTTTTACACAATCAATATATATGCATAAATGAGATACAAATCTTGAGTGTTTTAGGGCCTGTATGGTATTACTTTTGTTTTAGTTTTTTTTTTTGAAGAACATGTTTGTTTAGTTTATTTGTTAATTGTTTTATTTATTTTATTTTTGTTTTAAATAATAAATCTAGTTCTTTTAAAAAACATTGAAAACAACTTTTTAGATGTTTTAAGTGTTTAAAAAATAAATCATCACTGCCAACGACCACCATCGCTATTATTGCAATTGCCACTGTTGGTGACCATTGCTCTTTGTTGCTACTGGCAATCATTGTCGCTGCAATCACCTCACCATTTGCCGTGGTTGCCCCGTCGGTAGCCCACTACAACTACATTAATAAACAAAATCAATATATTTTTGCGATAT
>NW_021443542.1:0-1481 GCF_001605985.2 Dendrobium catenatum
TCAAAATATAAATCAAAGAACAACTAAAATAAGAAAACTTAATCAAGGCCATGATTTATATTACACAAATTAAATAAAGATGATTATTACAACGAAATGAAGATTAGATTTTTCATTGATATCAAAAGGATTAGATACATTCAATACATGGATATCAATTAAAACAAAATACATAACATCAACATATAAAACATAACAATATCAAACAACTACAAAAAAATATGAAATAGAAAATTCCATAACATCATTAGTAAAAGACTGGTAGAAGTAACAACAAATAAGTACATCTAAAACTCAGAGGGTCCCTAGTTTGGAGGAGGAGGCTAGTTGAACAATAAAAAATAGCTATTCATAATAGCTATATATGTATTTACCGTGTCAAACTTACCACGGATCCACCCTATGTCCTCCTGGTATCTCTCATCCTACTAATTTAAACGAGTGTCAATTTGATCAAAATGTTGATCACAGTGAGTCTCGAACTAATCAAAATGCTTGACCATCTCCTGAAAGTAGTGTTGATTAGGCCCATGTGCAAGTGTAGGAGCTCTCCCTTCTTCTTCAGAGTCATCGCTCTTTGAATTCTAATCTCTCCAAAATAGTGATAAAAAAGAAGCATCAGTGAAAAGATAGGAAGTTCTGTGAGAGGATCAGAATGAAGTATGTGGTACATCTTATCTAAGATGTATGCAACTAAGTGTCCTGGAGAAACATTCTTTTTTCCTCATATAATGAGGAAGCCAAAATTCAGAAAGATTATAAATGTAATCCATAATGAGTTGGGCCTCATCAAAGGGTTTTTCGATCATAATAAGGTATATGATAGTGGACAGGAGAGGCGACATATTTATACAATCACCAGCCTTAGGAATAATTGAGGTTCTTAAGACATGCAAGATGATCTAGGCATTTTGGTGAAAAGTGTAGACTCTTGCTAAATGACAAACTTGAGAGACACCTCTAAAAGTTTTATTAATTTTGGTCCAGTCATAATCAAATTTAGGAGTCAAAGTATGAGCTCGAGTGCCATGAGTTCTCAAATAAAAGATTCCCTAAGTCTTCTTTTGTGATTTCAACTCGCTATTTTTAAACAAAAGAACTTATTCTAGTTAGTTCTCAATAAACCTCATGTTTTCCAAGAAATATTGAAAGGTCTCTTTATGGTAGGCATAGATCAAAGTGAGAATGAAGGAGAATTGGGTTGATACAAAAACGGGCATAACAAAAAAGTAAATATCATCTTGGATAAGGAGTCTAGAGGGAGTGATTTTGGTGACAACATACCTAAAAAAGGCATTCTCATTATCCTTGGAAATAAAGTTGTCATCCCTACTACTCCTAGATGAGGACCCCTTAGAAACACAAGAATGCTTGCTTGAGCTAGCCATTCTTAAGATGAGGGCCCTAAAGGGTTTTAGAAATGGATATGAAGTGAATGAAAATGATTTCAAGGGCCCTTCTATTTAAAGAAAAATGACCTA
>NW_021443543.1:0-307 GCF_001605985.2 Dendrobium catenatum
AATTGACAAGATCATCGCATATGAACATGGTTCGTACTGTACGATTAGTTTTAAAATTTATGATTTTTAAAGCTCTCCCCTAGTATTTGTGTGCTAAGTTACTCAATTACAATCACCCTCTCTACAACTCAATAAAATGAAAAATAGTTACTTCAATTTATAAAATATTCTAAGCTGGTCTTGATTTGAAGTCTTCAATAATCTTGAGTATGATTTCCTTGAAATGTCAGTACACACATGAGCAAAAAAAAACAAATCTTCCAAAATGTGTTAGGAGAAAATAATAATCAAAACAATAATATTTGAA
>NW_021443544.1:0-324 GCF_001605985.2 Dendrobium catenatum
TCTTAACAGATGGCCGACTTTTGTTAATCCGTTAGAAACAAATGGGAAATTAACAGTGGATTATTTTATTTCTGGTAGTTACTGGAATCTTAATAAACTTCACAAACTTTTTGGCAATGAATTGGTTCGGCTAATCTGCCAAACAGAAATCAGATCAGAGCTGATTAATGATAATTTTGATCTCATTCACATTGAATTTGGTAGAACTATCTCATCTATGGCTGCTAATATCAATTCTTCTTTTAATTCTGTTCAATCTCATTAGAGTTGGCTGAAAAAATCCAAACTTAATGCCAGAGTAGAAAATTTCTGCTGGAGGATGTT
>NW_021443545.1:0-478 GCF_001605985.2 Dendrobium catenatum
AAGTTTGTCGATCAATTTTTGAGAAACAAAATTTCCATAACTTCCACTATCTATCATAAGGGTACAGATTTTTCCTTCGATGGTGCAAGTTATTTTGAATATATTTCCTCTTAGCCATCTATCCCCTTTGTCAATTGTTGTTGTTAGAACTTGTTGAATTATCAAAAACTCTTCACTTTCATCTCCTTCTAAATCAAATTTTTCTAATTCAGCTTCATTTTCAAATTCTATTTCATTCTCCTCCTCTTCTTCTATCTCATTTTCATCTTCTATGAAATTAGTTCGTGGAGGATTATTCTTTCTGCAAGTAGCTGACAAGTGACCATATAACCCACATTTGTAACACGGTCCAATTTGCTTAGATTGTTCAGACGGTTTATTTTCTGCTACTCCTTTTCCTTCTTCTTGATTTTGACTTTCAAAAGCTTTAATTTTCAGACTTGATGTTCCCCCAGAAGTTTGAGATTGAGATTTAATC
>NW_021443546.1:0-247 GCF_001605985.2 Dendrobium catenatum
TGTTGACACATTGTTTGTGTGGCCCACCTCCTTTTAAATATCTAGTTAAATACTTCCTAATGGAAAGTGCTGCACAGTCAGCCGACTAATTATGTAATTGATTAATTTAATGGATTTAATTAAGAAAATTTATTCAAACTTTAGAACATTATATCTTCTAATACAATTGACCAATTAATTAAAAATTCAAATAAAACTCTTAAATTCAAATATAAATAAATTAAATAAAACTTAGAGAATAATAAAT
>NW_021443547.1:0-214 GCF_001605985.2 Dendrobium catenatum
TCCCGGACGATCCAACTTCGTCCGGACGAACCTGGAGAAAAACTGATGTTACAATCTCCCCAACTTCAAAAAAAAAAAAATGTCGTCCTCGACCTTATCCAATCAAAACGGCGTCAGAACAAGTACGGGTATGACTGTCTCATGTCAGACTCCTTCTCCCAAGTGGCTTCCCGTGCCGTACGGTGCTTCCACTGGACTTTAACCATCGGAATCT
>NW_021443548.1:0-1104 GCF_001605985.2 Dendrobium catenatum
AAATATATACTTGAAAAAATTATATTATTTTTAGATAATCAATTTGATTTCGTGCCAAGGAAGATCTACCATAGTAGTAATTTTTGTGTTAAAATAATTAATGAAAAGATACTGAGAGCAAAGAATCAGAGTCATTGGAGATGATGTTATGAAGAGTTATGTTGACTAGGTGTAGGTCATGGGGGCAAGAATTAGAGCCGCCCCAAAAGAAATAACTTATAGGATGTTCTAACACACCAGATCATCTTGCACTGTGACCCAAATATGGGTTTTAAAGAGATTAAATGTTGTTTGCCTAACCAAGACCGCTGCAAAATTGATCCTAGGCAAGTAGGCATTGTTAGTAACATCAGGCAAAGAACCATGCTGCAAATGCTACACGAGACAAACTACGAACAACAAAAACCAAGGAGACAAGGTCCCCTTGAGGGCTCCTCCCGAATTGAATAATAAGATATGTGATGTGAAACCAGGAATTGTTTCTTAGAAATTAATAAAAGTTGGTAAGAATAATGATAATACAATTTTAAGGCTTCTCACAATTGATACTTCAATAAAGATCTAAGAATTTGACAAAGTCTAGGCAAGTTGTTACAACTAAATTTGCAAGATCTATTAAATAACAACCTCAATCAAAAAGTAATGACAATGAATAGCCAACTAGAATCCGGCGGTTAACAAAGCGATCGTCTCACCTTGAGGCTTAAGATCACTCTTCTATGTCTAGGGTTGTCGGAGGAAGAAGAACCACACAGGGAACGAGATCACTCCGAGGTAGACAGTGTCAGCGATCCGTAGTGATGGAGAGGGAGGTGTTGGATGTGGAAGTGGCGAGGAATGTTGACCGTCGATGATCCACTCATAGTCGGCAAATTGTCGGTCGACGACTTGCACAAGAACGGGGAGGATTCGATCCAAGTAACCTCCAACTGTGTTGTCTTCGTGATCAAATCCCACGTCGAAGAATGGGGATCGTAGGATGTTGATATTACCGTAGGCGTTGAACACGAGTCCCCATTCAAATTCGGGATCCGCCATACATGGTGGGATTGAGTTGCGAAGACAAAGTGGGAGGGCTAGCCGTGAGCTAGGGAGAGAGGGGAG
>NW_021443549.1:0-296 GCF_001605985.2 Dendrobium catenatum
CCTACTACTTTTTGTTTAAAAACTGTTTCTGATGAATTATGGCTTTGGCATAGGAGAGTTTGTCATTCTAGCATGAAAAATCTTAGGAGAATTACCCAAAAGAATTTGGTGAGAGGTATACCAAAACTAGACTTTAGGAAAATAAGTGAGGTCCATCTTTTAAGTCCAATAAGGATCTTAGAACCAGTAAACCTTTAGAAATTCTACACATGGATCTTTTTGGGCCCGTAGGAACTATAAGTCTAGAAGGGAAGGTACACAGATTTGTTATAGTGGATGATTTCTCAAGATTCACC
>NW_021443550.1:0-839 GCF_001605985.2 Dendrobium catenatum
TGCAAAAATGATCGTTCTCCTCTCTTTACTCTTAAGAGGGACTATTTTGCCTCTATTTCCCTTTGGTTCAAAATTCACACTATGCTTCTTTCATGTTGGAATCTGGTTGGTATCTCTAAAATCACGAGCTATACTAGTATCCCTCTTACACTCGACAAACTCACTTGTGATAAAACTAGTCTTACGTTTGTAAGGGTCTATGTCCATATGGATCGAGAATGGCTCACCTCTCTTAGATTCTATTCCTATCAACTTTGCAGGAAAAACTTTAAACTTTAATGTTCATTACGACTGAAAACCTGTTTCTTACTTTGGTTGTAGGTCCTTTTTCAACCTTGTGAATTCATGGCCCAAAAATCCCTCCAGAAATTACCAAACTTCCTTTAATCCTAGATGTCAAAGTATTAGTCATAATTATAGATATCACAACAATACAAATCCTTCCTTAGATCCTAAGCCTTCTGAACAACCCATCATTCAACCATTAAGCCTAAATTCACAACAAAACCTTACCTCTACCATCCCTACTTCGACAACCGACCCTATCTTCATCACCACCACACTTAACCTATCGATCTCCAATCCATCCAACCATCCCCCTCACTCTCAATCCCTCTGTTTTACCTGATAAAATTACCCATTGTAATAACTCAAATACGTGAAATAAATATTCTTGAAAAATATGAAAATTCTAAAGTAGAGTACTTTGAAACTGATCTGGCGAGCCCACGCATGTGACAGTAAACACACCGACACAGCCAGACGAAGTCGAGAAGCGCAAGGTTACTCGAAGCTACTCCCATCAGCAGGTAATCTACTCACCCTTCGGCCTTTGCTCT
>NW_021443551.1:0-313 GCF_001605985.2 Dendrobium catenatum
GAAGCCTTGCCACCTTTTTTTCCTACAGAGATAGAGTCTATTGTAAATCTTGCAATCAATCAATACATAAAATTTTTTTATTTTATGTACAATTCTCTTTTATTTATATTACATTCATGCATTGAATCATATAGGTGGTAGATTACATTGGTGGGTGAAATTTTCCAAGGTTTTCCTCAGTGTATGTGTTCTGAACTTAGTAAGAACAAATATACTAGTTCTAAGATAATACAATATTGGGTATTATATACACAGACACCTTTACTCTAACATACATGCATATATTTTATGTTTTATAATGCACACTAGCCCA
>NW_021443552.1:0-250 GCF_001605985.2 Dendrobium catenatum
GACCTCATTTTTGTATAAGGTCACTTGGACCAATCTTTCCTCTAAATCAATTCAATTCCCAAATCAATTCAGACTCTAGGATCTTCCTAGAATCCTGATCTTAGGATTTATCCTATAATCCTTCTAGACTTTAGACCTCAGGATCTACTCTAGACCTTAAGATCTTTCTAGAAGTCAGACTTTAGGATCTACCTAGATCATAAATTAATTCATACATTTAATCAATCAAATCCAAAACCCAATCCAAATC
>NW_021443553.1:0-392 GCF_001605985.2 Dendrobium catenatum
CCTACTACACTCAGTCTCTTCCTATGATCAGGGTGGACTGAAGTAGAAGGATTTAGTCTCCCTACTACTTTCTCTTCTACTCGATCCTCCTCCACTTGATTCACCTCTGCATATCACATTCTTTTCTCTGCTAAAAAGACTTCCTCTTCTCATTTCTTACATTAAAAAAAAATGTTTAGCATAAATAAAGAGTTATATATAAAGAGAAATATATAGAGAGGAATATATGAAGAGTAATATATAAAGAACAATATATTAAAGACTTACATTTACAAGCAACGAGAAATATTACAATCAAATACATCTCATGGTTTTACTCTTACAACAAAATTCCAATTCATATTTTTAACATCTTGAATATAAAATACATGCTCCACTTATGAAGGAAAAAA
>NW_021443554.1:0-269 GCF_001605985.2 Dendrobium catenatum
TTTAATGATTATAGAAGATATATTTTCTTATATTTGAGAATTATCATTTAATTCAATGTTATTTGTTAATAGATGTCAAAATTTTATTAAAGATATTAAGTAAATCTAATAATTAGAGAAATTAGATATCAAATGATATTTCGATGAATTGATCTATAAAAGATACATTAAAACTCTTCTAACAAAAAAATGATTATTCATCTTGAGTTAATTAGATAATTGACAAAGAGCCTAGTTCGAGATGATAACAGTGATTGAGATGCGAGATT
>NW_021443555.1:0-205 GCF_001605985.2 Dendrobium catenatum
AGCCACTACAGAAGACTCCTTATTTATACAACATTCCACTCAAATTAATGAACTGTTCATGAACGATAACAAGAGTCATACAACTAGTGAGGATTTAAAATCTATCATATACACAATACCTTGTAAGTAGGCAGAAGCAAAGGATGTATAAAAAATACAAGCTCCTAGGAGATAAAAAGCAGGAGATTCGTTAGTGCACTACAAT
>NW_021443556.1:0-637 GCF_001605985.2 Dendrobium catenatum
TAGGTCTTCAAATGATGGTATTCCTCGTTATTGTTTGATATTGCTCGGTACAACTCATTTTTTAGCGAAATTTGGCCTCCGACCGGACGTTCCTCTGCGTCCGATCGGAAGACGTAATAATTGTTCGTATCCCATTGAAGCTTTAAGTCAGCCAACGACGAGCCCCTGTCGTGAATTTCTCTCCTTCACACATTGCCGCTGGCGTCAATGCCTTCACCCAATGGAAGGCAAACTCCCATCGTGAACTCCTATTTTATAAGCTTTGGGACCGTTTGATGTTTTCCCCTAGTAAGTTTGAATGCATTTTGAACATGCTTGAACGGAAGTTTGAATCATAATTTCAAATAAAGTTTCATTTGGATTTGATAATTTTTATCGAGATTCGAACCAATTTTAAATTCAAATAGGTTCAAACTAATTTCAAAATCTGCAAATATTACAGATTATTTCTCATTGAGAATAATTTCATCTGAAATAAACTTTAAGACATATTTCTCAGAAAAAATAACCCAAAGATATATTTCTTTTATTGCATGTACTATTAGTCATACAATCAAATTTACCTATCTTAATTATTTTCCAAATTTTAAATACAACAACATACAACAACAACAACATCAAGCCTTTATCCCACTAC
>NW_021443557.1:0-220 GCF_001605985.2 Dendrobium catenatum
GAAGGAGGGGCAGGATTCCATCTAATCTTTTCCTCAAACTCCTCTTGAAGGTGCTCTTGGACAAGTGTTGGAGACTTTTCCTTAGGTGCATTAGTTCCCACTTGATCTTCAGTTGGTACCACAGATCTAGCTCTTGGACAAGTGTTGGAGATTTTTCTTTTGGTGCACTAGTTCCCACTTGATTTTCAGTTGGTACCACAGATCTAGAAAACACTGATAG
>NW_021443558.1:0-220 GCF_001605985.2 Dendrobium catenatum
TTCAACATAAAGAAATGAAAAATACTCAAATGCCCTTTGGGCTACAATAAGACAACATTCCCCATAGGGGTAAACTAGGAAATGGAAATGCAAACTAAATAAAACATGAAATAGATCAAAAGTAAAGGCTCTGAATCGTAGTCGTCGATCTGCGTTGTCTCCGGCGATACACATGCTTGAACTTCTGATCGATGTCCACATCATTCTCCCCAGGAGGGAG
>NW_021443559.1:0-384 GCF_001605985.2 Dendrobium catenatum
AATCTCTGGGTAGTGTCTTATTTAAAACCCAATCTGCCTTATGAAAAATTGCCTTGGAACATACTCGTTAAAACTCTCCTCGAAAACCTGAAGATGAAAGAAAGGGGGGTTGCAAAGAGGTTGGGGAGCGAATTTTAGAAGCCCACATATACAAAAATTAAACACTTACAAAAAAGTTGTAGGAGATTAGAAAAACTTTTTATTTGGAAAAGAGAAAAAATCACGAGGTCTGACCCAATTGCAATAATCCACTATAGATTTGGAGATGTACAAATCCTCCCTTTTTCACAATTGAAAAGAAGAGATTATGTTGGAAACAATGGACTGATTCCTATTGTAGGCATTATAAAAATCTGGTGTCTATAAGTGTACAATTAAAAACCA
>NW_021443560.1:0-231 GCF_001605985.2 Dendrobium catenatum
TATTAATATTTTTTAAATAAATTTATTTTATTTATTAAATTTCAATATTTAAAAATAATAATAATAACCACCTAAGTTTTATTTAAATGTTAAGAATTTCAACTTTTTTTTTTAATTTTGACTAAGTTTTAAAAAGCTCACTTAAGTTATAAAAATCCCACCTAAGTTATAAAAATCCCGCCTAAAATTCCAGCCCATGGCTCGCGAGCCGGTTTGAGCTCGTTTACAGTG
>NW_021443561.1:0-356 GCF_001605985.2 Dendrobium catenatum
GAGCTCTTGTTCCTGCTCCTCATTCAGCCCATTAGGAAAGCAATCCACCAGTTGAAATTCTTCAATACGGCTCTCCAGAGAAATTTTCAGCTCATTCAGTTCCTTCAGTCGATTACGGCTCCAAAAGAACAGAGCCTTCATAGTTCTGCTGCATTTGTGATTTACCACCTCATCAGGCATTCCAAAGTCCTCCTTATTCCAATTCATGGAATTGGTTGGTTCATCCATAAAAAGTGGTTTCCCTATGCCAGTTGCAAGCCGGGCCAGATTTTCAGCGTTCCAATAGGCCAACGGTAGATTAGGAAGCCGAATCCAAACCGGAGATGAGAACTTCCTTGGCGAATTTGACATTGATC
>NW_021443562.1:0-782 GCF_001605985.2 Dendrobium catenatum
TGAAATTCCAGATGACGGCGGAAGTGTGGCGGACACGGCGACGGCGGCCACAAGCACCATGAGCACCTGTATGGCAATACCTCCTCGTCTTCCTTGTATCTCTCAGATTTCCAATCGTCGAGCAAATGAAGTGAAGAAGCCCGTAGCTGCTTCGATCCCATGGGAGGCCTGGAGCAAGAACAGCACTAGGAGAAGTCTTCTCTTCCTCTCGCTCCCCATATCTGCCTTCTTAATCATCCCCAGTAACTCTTCCGCTGCTCCTTCGGTAGGGTTTGATCCCGTGACTGACTCCGAGCGGGATGCTAGCTCTGCTCTATCCCGCCGCGTCGGGGAAGCCGTCCGCCTGCTCGACCTTGCACGGGAATTCCAAGCAAAGGGAGAATTCTCCCGGGCCTTGGACTACTTTACTCAGGCGAGCTACTCTTTTTTATGGCGATTCTCTCTCTTTTGTTTGTTGATGTCGATGATGCTGCTTTCCATGCCATGAATGATTATTTTGCATTTTTGGCTCCTTAAAATTTCGCTTAAACAACCTGGAATTTGTCATCGATTGTTCACTTGCTTAGTTCGTGTAGGTTTCTAAAGAGGAATTTCTAGAGTAGGAAAGATATAAGGAGGTTTTGGAGGAGAGCAGTCAAAGATAATGAGAGGAAGAGCAAATATCTCTTAAAGGGTTTTTTTATCTGTTAAAAGAGGGCGTTTGAGTCAGTCCCCACATCTTTCTTGCAAGGCATTCTAATTTACCTTATTAACACAGCCGAATAAGCCTGTAATACTTTGTA
>NW_021443563.1:0-444 GCF_001605985.2 Dendrobium catenatum
GGGAGTAAAACCATCAATACATAATCCCAGTCTTATGTTGCGGGGTTCAGCAGCAAATGAAGGATGCACTCGATCAAAATGTTTCAACGCTTCAGCATCTGTTGGATGAGAAAGAACATCACTTTTTGCTATTTTCTCATTATGCCATCTCATATGGCCTGTTGAACTCATTGATGCATAGAGTCGCTGAAGTCTTGGAATGATTGGTAAATAAAACAAACGGGAATATGACATATTTTCTTTGGATGACGTTGTTTTTCCGAGTTTGGCTTAAACCGAGGAGCTTTGCAGGTGCGACAAATAACTTCTGCTACATCATCCTTATAGTATAACATACATCCATTGATACAACAATCAATCTTTGTAGCAGTGAGACCTAGCTTGGATACTAATTTCTTTGTTCGGTTCAAGTCTGAGGGAATTAAATTGCCAGCTGGATTAGTT
>NW_021443564.1:0-210 GCF_001605985.2 Dendrobium catenatum
AATTTATATAAAATTCTTTTTTTTTTTAATATGCTAAAGATAAGGAATGCTCATATTTTTTTTTAATATGCTAAAGAGTGGCTCAATTTAATTAAATAAATGCCTTCCAGCAATCATTTTTTTTAATATGCTAAAGAGTGGCTCAAATATTTTTTTTTTAATATGCTAAAGAGTGGCTCAATTTAATTAAAATTAATTATAATTTTACAC
>NW_021443565.1:0-1154 GCF_001605985.2 Dendrobium catenatum
TTCTGCGGTAGCCGTGGTGTTCGCCATTGTGGATGCGAGGGGAAGAGATGATGAAGAATCTTGATCCCCCATCTAGCTTCTTGATACCATGATAGAGTAGTTGGAGAGGAGAAGGAGCACAGAGAGAAGACGTGACATAGAGTAAGAGCAGTAGAATGAAATTATCTTATTGAATTTAGAAACTAATTACAGATATATTTATAGGCTTTGGGCTGTGCTAAATACAGTTAGCTGATGTGGGATGTATTTACATTGCTGTGCTTACAATATACACCTAAATCTAAATGTATTTTACAGACGCAGAAATTAAAAATTTTGAGATATTTAGAGTAATTTAGACAAATTCATACAAATATCACATATACAGATTTTGAACTCAAGACCTCTCGATTGATAACCGAAGCACCCAATCAAGATGAGTTGCATGTGCAAAAACAATTAGTGTATATAAACAACTGATTGTGCGCCAATAATTAAGGACTTCATTTATCATCAATCAGATAATAGTTGAAGACTTCACACGCAATAAATTTGTAATGTCAAAAGTTATATGCTTATAAATCTTTTGCTTAATATTTATTAAATATGACAATTGACTTCTAGAAATATATACTTGATGCATAATATACACATAAAACAAAAAAAAGAATAATAATCTCTCCATTTGAGAGAGAGAGAGAGAGAGACCCTTCTTTTATGATTTTAAAGACAATTCAAATTTCATTACTGGCTCAATTACATTTTTAACAAGTTCTCTTTTCATCCATCCATGTCCATCTCAGACAAAAGAACAACACCAATACAGAAGAAACACAAGGCTGAATCAAGCAAATATTCGAAGTTGAAATACAAATCCTAAACAAAAATAAAATTTAAAAAACAAGAAGCTAAACATTTTCGGTTAACTCCTAACAGCTTCTAATCCTTAACTATATTTGCACATGAAGTCACATAAGTTCATCCAACAACACTGGCCTTGGTTCAAGTTCACTAAAAGTTATGTCCCTAATCTATTTATACGTGCACTGTGATTAATAACTAGTTTATAGACAATGCATGAGGCCTAAGTTAAGAGGTTGAGAAGTTTGCTCACTATGATGAAATACACAGCCAATCTCTCTATTGATTCTATGGTCATTCTGGCTCACCAAATT
>NW_021443566.1:0-383 GCF_001605985.2 Dendrobium catenatum
TCGCCGGACCACCGCCGGACCACCGCAGGAACCTCGCCGGATCATCGCAGGAACCTCGCCGGACCACCGCAGAACCTCGCCGGACCACCACCTTAAGGCCCGACGTTCAGCCCCTACGTCCTACTGAAGACCCGACGTCCTATTCAAGGCCCGACACTCGGTCCCTACGTCCTGCTGAAGACTCGACGTCCCGCTTAAGGCCCGACGTTCAGTCCCTACGTTCCGCTGAAGACCCGACATCCTGCTTAAGGCCCGATGTTCAGACCCGACGTCCTACTCAAGGCCAGACCATCAACACCCGATCTTCCAAGTGACACTAGGTCTAACACTTGACTCCTTGTCTCCTACCGCCTACGGTCCTTCTGATCTCTGTCGCCTACTAC
>NW_021443567.1:0-205 GCF_001605985.2 Dendrobium catenatum
TGATTTTATCGATTGATTACCGAGCATTGATACTACTAAGCATTGATATTGATATGGATGGATATAGATATCGCATTGATTCATTGATGCTATGGATATGGATATTATAGATTTATTGATACTGCTTATAGACTCATTGATACTATTGATTCTGCATTGTATTGATTGGTACATTTGAATTATTGATAGGATATCGTATTGCTTT
>NW_021443568.1:0-1441 GCF_001605985.2 Dendrobium catenatum
TGCTGAGGAGATTGGTGGGGGTCTTGCTGAGGAGGTGAGGTATGATGGGGAGATTGGGGGGTTGTTTTCATGGGTGGATATTTCATGAGGGGGAATCAGGGGATGGAGGGCTGTCTGATGGATATTTCTCGACATTAATCATAACCATTTCAGCCTGGGAAACTGCCTGTAGGACATTACAAATCTGACTTTTTCTTATATTAACAAGTTAGTGATCACCTCTGTAGTATATACAATATCATCGGCCATCGAAGAAAACGGGGCCTTTTGTCAGCATACATAGGAGTATGAATAGTAGTATACTCCAGGAACCAAATCTGCATAAGATGAAAGAAAATTTTAGCACTCGCATTGAGCTAATAAAATTTTGAATGAATTTAGCAATTAGCACTTAGCACTCACAATTAGCAGAGGTACAAAATCATTGATGTAATCTGCTGGCTTCTTATTTGAAATCTTGGAGGAGGCCTTGTTAAACTCTCCAACTAAAAATTCTCTGATTGAACTAGCCTAGATTATTGACAAAAAATCATCTGGATTATTAACTATTCTTTGAATCAACCGAGGGGTTTTGAAGTTGTTAAGTTGAAAAAGTAAATTTGAACATAAATACATGATAAACGTTCTTAACATAGTCTCTAGGGGGTTTGCTTGTTCAACTCCATCATGTCTGTCCTTATTTCCATTGATGTAATAGAAGTATGTGCTAAGGAATGCCAGGATATTTCTTCTCCTTTATTTGGCAGACCAGTAAGAAGGGTAACTTCATCAGCAGTGAAAGGAATGGGTTGACCTTTTATAACAAAGCATTATTTTGAAATGTCTCACTTTGAGATCAGCTCATAAATAAGAGGGACATTTTGCTCAAACCCAGGAAATTCCAAAAACTGTATCATCTTTAAACGTTTCAATGTGTCCTTAACTTCAGGAGTAATTTGTTGAGCAAAGTTATCACAGATTGTTCGAAACGAAGAAACATAGCATCGATAGTTAATTGGACGAACATATATCTGAAAATTGTAAAAAATAAAAAATAAGTAAATGAGACACGCACAAAAAATGCACAACATACGCAGAATAGAAGCAACGGTCACGCACAGTGTACGCATAAAATACTCATATATTACGCACAACACACGCACAGTGCAGAAAACATGGCAGCAAATTATACAAACGCAAACAATACGCACATCATAAGCACTGATCACGTATAGTATATGCATAACATACGCACAAGAACGCACATTGCAGAAAACATGGGAGCAAATTATATGCACGCATAAAGTACACACAATATAAGCAAGGAACACGCAACGTGTACTCATAGAATACGCACAAAAGACGCATTGTGTACGCACAGCCTACGCATATATTACTCGGTGCTTAAAATTTAGTTAGGTTTTTTGTTTCAAATTTCAACATAAATTCATCATAAACCTTG
>NW_021443569.1:0-238 GCF_001605985.2 Dendrobium catenatum
ATACACACATTACTTCCCTGACAACAATGCTAAAAACTTGATGGGTGGAATGGGTGTTAGCACATATGGTGCTATGAATGGGTGTTAGCACATATGGTGCTATGAATGTGTGTATATAATATGCTTTGGGTTGAAGTATTCTTAGGCTTTCTTTGATAAGATTTACCTGATAAATACACAAGTTCTTGTGTTGATCAACTAATAAAGTGATATGAGAGAGTGTTTATCCCACTAGAAG
>NW_021443570.1:0-308 GCF_001605985.2 Dendrobium catenatum
GTCCAGGTACGATTTCACCCGAAATTTCGGCAGCCTCCCGGCGTCTCCACCGTTTAGGGGGAAACTACGAGAAAACTGGGACTTTCCCATCACGCGCAATAAAGGCTAGTATGATAGGTGTCCTCGGACGAGGACACCGCGGCCGTAATTTTTTGTTCCTCCCACCACGCGCAATAAAGGCGTGTATGGGGTCTTTGGTAGTACCTGTTTAAAAATGCAAAGTTTGCTTTCCCCCCGCTCGAGGGTACTTATAAGTGACACAATTTGCTTTCCCCCCGCTCGGAGGTACTTATAAATGACCCCGCCTC
>NW_021443571.1:0-249 GCF_001605985.2 Dendrobium catenatum
GAGATTCGTGCCCAATCAAGCTAATTTTGTGATGCCGGATTAATACTTAATATCTAAATTTGAATATTTGCTTATATAATATTTTAAAGTTTTCATCATGTTAAAATAAATATATGAAAAGATATATAATATTTTAAAAAATAAATATTTAAATATTATTGTTGAATGCTAAAGGCTAATGATCACGCTATTATCACCCAAAATTTCTCAATCCCAAGTTCCTTGCTCCCAACAACTCTCTACCTTGTT
>NW_021443572.1:0-320 GCF_001605985.2 Dendrobium catenatum
TCATCTTCATCTCCTTCATCATCTAGTTCACCTTTAACAACAAACTAAAAATATTAAATAAGATTTTTTATTTTATTTTATTTAAATTATATATTCATATTTCACCTAACTTACGAGGTGTAGGCCGAGTGGATTATATGTCTGCTTCTTCAACAACTAGCATTGCACAACTAGCATTGCATCCTCTTAGTATATTTTAATTTTTAAGTTAAGATCTGCCGGTGATTCATCATCAAGCATCCATAAATCTAACATTTCAACACAAGTATAGTTCAGATAATCATAGCTTCTTTTTTTTAAAAAAATGAAACCTAAAGAAT
>NW_021443573.1:0-1690 GCF_001605985.2 Dendrobium catenatum
TAATAGTGTATGAAATCACGTTCATACAAGATCATACCATATAAAGTAGATCATTTTTCAACTATTCATATTGTATGATCTCGACTTGTATAGATGACTAATAATGTATGAAGTCAAGTTTGTACAAGATCGTATCATAAAAGTAGTTCATTTGTTAACTATTTATATTGTATGATCTTAATTTTAACAGACTACTGACAAAGTAAAAAAATCTTTTGGTCCTAAATTGTACCATATAAAGTAGTTCATTTTTAAACTATTTGTATGGTACGATCTCAATTTATATAGATGATTGATAGTGTATAAAATTGTGTTCATCCCAGTTCATACCAAACAAAGCCCTAATTTTTTGAACCGGTCGTACCGTACATTCTACAATCGTATAGTATGAAAAAGGATGTGAATGTACTCTACCTTCACCAGGAGGGTAAAAAAGGATGTGGTTGTACTAGAGAGAGATCAATCTATATTTGATTCCTTCATTGCTCATAAGAAATCTGTGATCCAAGAATATTGTCCATAGAATATATGCCATTCAAGTTTTTAGACTAAGTTTATGGACAGTTATCTTTGTATCATAAGAAATTAGGTAAAATAATGTAAAGATTTAATTAACCTTCTATGAGTTCGTAAGTTCTCTACCTAAAGCTTGCAATGTGGTAACGATCTGTGTAAATCTTGTATACATAAAAAAAATTGACTCATTTGATTTCATGCAAAATAATTAATAGTCATGTAATAAAATATTCAACCTAGATTACTTTACCCTCATTTACTGGTCCTTTTTAAGTTATATAAAGTCTATCCCATATTTTTTTTTCTAGTTTTACATAGTAAAACTACATGTAATCCCTAGACTTTTAGAGTACGAAAACTATCTTATATATTTTACATTTAATTATGGCTATTCTTTTTCTTATGAGTCAAATCAGTGAGATGATGTTTAGGTTTTAATGCATCTAATAAGTCTAGTAGGTCCTAGTGTAACCTTCTTGTACTGAATCCACTGCGATAGTTAGTAATTAAAAAACGGTAGACTTGTGAAGCTTTCACAAAAATCAAAAGGAATATTATCGAGTAAGAATGGTCTAAGTGATTGAATAACCTTCAAGAGTATTTCAGTTTCTAAAATAGCCATGATTGTGTTTCAAAAAGTAGTCTAAACATTACTTTATGAAAAATAAGCTATGAACACTAAGTTTTAGTCGGAAGGGTTTCGTTAGACCTCTTAGAACTTTCTCAAGGTTAACCAAGAGGGGGGGGGGTGGTAAATTGGTTATTTAAAATTTATACTTCTTGGATAAATTTGAAAACCTTTACATAAAATTTCAAAATAACTGATCTTGAAATAAGCATATGTTTTTTAAAGAAAACGAGTTATCACAACATTTTTCAACCCTAGAAATTTAAAACATGGAAAATAAAAATGCAAGAAAGATAAATAACAAAAGAAGAACAACCAAAATTTTAATAGTGGTTTGATCAACTTAACCTACATTGACTTTCTGGAGACTCCTCCAAGTATTGCACTGTAAGAGCAGCGACTCTCCTTTAGTCCCCATAGTAAGGCATAGAAGCTCTTACGAACTCTCTTCCACTAACTTGGTGCGACAGAGTACCAACACCTTTTTACACTCTCCATGTGATGGCAACGACCGTGCACTCCTTTTCAACGCTATTGGTGAAGGAG
>NW_021443574.1:0-211 GCF_001605985.2 Dendrobium catenatum
TAAAATATGTTAAGTTAACTTATAATACGATCAAGTTAAGGCTATCTATCTCATGTTCTTTTTTAGGCATACATAATTTAAATATTATTATTATAATTTTATTGTCTTATTATTTTTTATTTCTCTTTTTAAGATAATTATCTTTGTAATAAGAGAAATTTGATTTTTTAGATTATTGATTTTGGAAATATCATTTAAAAAAAGGGAGGTA
>NW_021443575.1:0-348 GCF_001605985.2 Dendrobium catenatum
CAATCAGTTTGACTGTAAGTAAGCTGAAATTGGATTTTTCTACAATTAGTTATGAAGGTTTGAAGTTTTGACTTGATTTGACCTAGTTTGACCAAAAAGTTAACTTTTTGACTTTGACTCATTTTTGAAGGTTTGAAATTTTTGATAAATACTAGACTTGATTTTGAGTTGAATGCTTTTGAGTTTGGTCAATTTAGAGTTTTCTAAAGTTAGTTATGATTTTTCAAAGTTTTGTATTTTTTAGAATTATTAAAATTGTTTAATTAAAGGGATTTTAATGATTTTGCTCCAAATGAACTCCAAACTCCTTTAACTCACCTCCAAAGGTCAGGAATGACCCAAGAAGAG
>NW_021443576.1:0-215 GCF_001605985.2 Dendrobium catenatum
TGCTGTTCGAAAGTCTCCCGGAGCTAATTTCGTCGTCGAGAAGTTGCCGGAGTTGAAAGAGAAGGGAGGAGAAGCCTTCCTTTGCTGTTTGGAAGATTTAGGAGTCCTCCCTTGCTGTTTGGAAGTCTACAACAGCTTCCGACTCGTCTCGAGGTCGCCGGAGACGAAGAAGGAAGATAGTAGAAGGCTTCCTGAAGCTTGAGATCTCGGAAGCT
>NW_021443577.1:0-309 GCF_001605985.2 Dendrobium catenatum
TACAATGATGATAATAATAAAGTGATGTAGAAGCCTCAGTTGTCATCTAAAAAATGGCAATTGAACGGCATAAGCTGATTTGCAGGAAAAATAAAAGACGTGTTTAGCTAAGAAAAGAATTCAAACTCGGGAATAACTTAGATCAGTGTTGTTTATTTATTTATTTATTTATTTGAGAAGTACACGATCACTTAGTTAGAGGAACTTTTATTACATCCGGTGAACGTGCGCTCCTCTACGTTCGGTTTTAGACCAATACAGCGCAATACCGAGTTTTTTTAAAAAACTCGGTACAACTCGGTACTCGGT
>NW_021443578.1:0-281 GCF_001605985.2 Dendrobium catenatum
TGTTTTTAATTTACAAACTAAAAAAAAAACACACACACACTAGGGCCATCGCTCGCTAGAACAACGGGTATTCATTGTTGCCTTCCATTTGTGCTTAATGCCGATTTAATAAAATAAAAATAATGCTTATTTAGGATATCAAATATATTTTAAGTTTTTATTAAAATAAACAATGTTTGATATAAATTGGTTCGTAGATGATAATTGTCCCTAATTAACAAACAATTATTATGTCCTCTGACCAGACGTAGAGGTACGTTCGGCCGCCAATAACATGTCGC
>NW_021443579.1:0-444 GCF_001605985.2 Dendrobium catenatum
AATGGCACTAAAGCTATCACAATAAACTAGAATAGTGTCTATTATAAATCCTAAGTCAATCAACTGTTGTTTCAACTAAAGAACTTGTGCCACACAACTTCCTAAGGAAATGTGTTTAGCTTCAGTAGTAGATAGGACTATGGAATTCTATTTTCTACTAGACCAAGAAACTAAAAAATTCTAATAAATTGATAAGTTCTAAAAGTACACTTTCTATCAACCCTATAACCTACAAAGTCTGAATCTGAGTATCCAATTATTTCAAATGAAGAGCTGAACTTAGGATACCAAATACCTATGTTCTGATTTCCCAAGAGATACCTCAAAATTCCTTTTACTATTGTCAAATATGATTCTTTTGGATCTGATTGAAATCTATCACACAAACAAACACTAAACATAATATTGAGTCTACTAGTAGTAAAGTAAAGCAAAGATCCAATA
>NW_021443580.1:0-339 GCF_001605985.2 Dendrobium catenatum
GATAATAGGTATTACAATCCTCCTCTCGTAAAGAATATCATCCTTAACATTTCAAAACTCATATTTGAGGAATAAATTTGGGTATGTATGTCTCATTATATACTACTTCTCCCAAGTGGTTCTCTTTCAATTTTGTGCTTCCATTGCACCTTAACAATTAGGATCTATATATTCCTTAATCTCCTAACATTGTATGCTAGAATCATTTATAGTTCTTCTTTATAGCTCAATTTTGAATGTACTTTCATATACAGACTTTTTATTCCTAGAATGAAATAACCATTTCCTTAGAGATGACATAAGGAATACGTTGTTGATATCAAACATATGTTCTGACAA
>NW_021443581.1:0-287 GCF_001605985.2 Dendrobium catenatum
ATATTTTTACTGTCATTCTTGATAATATGTGGTATTTTGCTTGTTTGCTCTTCCACCACCCTAACATCAAATGTCCACCAGCTGGACAAATCTTCAAGACATCTTCCAGATAATTATCTAAATCCGATTTTCAGGTTTTCTACTTGCTTTTTCAGATACATATGTAGTGAAATTAAGCTATCCACTATATTTTTTTGTACCACCTTCCTGAGTCATTTTTGAACAACTACTTTCCCCCTTTGAAGCATCCTTTCATAATCTAGATGTATCACATGCTCCTTTTGCTT
>NW_021443582.1:0-237 GCF_001605985.2 Dendrobium catenatum
GATTTAAAACTTTTAAAGTGGGTGACTTCGTGATGGTGCGAATCCGTCCGGAACGCTTCCCACAAGGAACCGTTAAGAAGCTACACGCCAAAAGTGCTGGGCCCTTCAAAATATTAAGGAAAATTAATGACAATGCATATGTGGTAGACCTCCCCGAGGATTTCAACATCAACCCGACCTTTAACATTGAGGATCTAATGGCTTATGAAGGCCCTGATTTCAATCCACCCAACCCCT
>NW_021443583.1:0-315 GCF_001605985.2 Dendrobium catenatum
AGCTCTTGATAGTACTGCTTCATGAATGCTCACAACTAGTTTGCTTTTGACTTTGATGTGTTAGTATATCATCTTATACATGTTGCATCTATTCTATTTACTATGTCAGAGCTGTCACCTTTCAACTTAATAACTCCTCAATGCTGCTATCTATAAAGGCTATTGAGTTGCACAATTATGCTTTGTATGCATAAGCTTATAATCATAATCTGTACACTCTCCTATTCTACATGCCTCCCACTAGATGCAAACACATACTATATTATGAGTACTATGTTGATCCTATAGAGGATCCCTTACCAATAGAAGTAGACC
>NW_021443584.1:0-272 GCF_001605985.2 Dendrobium catenatum
AAAAGTTTTTGAATGGTTCATACCATATGATGTCTTCATTTTTTGTACGTCATACAGGGTACGAATTGGAAGGGTCCCTTTTCATCCCAACGAACTTAAAATTTTTTGTAATTGATCGTTCTATACGATGTCATCATTGTACATACATCATCTAGTGTACAAAATTTTGGGGTCCCACTTTGTCTCGATGAAGTTGAAAAATTTTCTAACTGTTCATACTAGACAATCTTGGTTCGTACCAGATGATTATTGTGGACAAAATCATTTTGTTT
>NW_021443585.1:0-342 GCF_001605985.2 Dendrobium catenatum
GAAAGCTTTGTGAGAGATGAACAGAAGTTTACTTTGATTCTGTGGTGTCGCGATTCAGCACAGACGGTGGTGGACGGACGAAGGCAAGCCAACGGGCATGGCAGAGATGGATGGTGTGAACGTTGGGACATGTTCTGATGTGGGGAGAATCACCAAAGAAGCATGATGAAGAAGAAGAGCTAAACAGCTCTTGGAGACCAAAAACAGTGACAACTGTTTAAAATTCCAAAAATACTAATTCATATCATTTCCTTCTCACAACTCCTATACTTATAAGCTAGCAAAGAGACCTAGAGAAATCAAGAACTGTTGACCTCATTTTTGTATGAGGTCACCTGGACC
>NW_021443586.1:0-7245 GCF_001605985.2 Dendrobium catenatum
ATGAATATATTTATTTAATATTAAATAACTTATTATTAAAATGATTATACCTAGAAGCGTCGCCCGCCCGCTGGGCGTGGTCTCCTGCGCGGGTCGAAAGCGGTTGTCCCCGTTTGCGTATATTGCGGGCCTTCGGTTCGAAGCGAAAAGTCTAGGTAGGAAGAAATCCTGAATTGAGATAGTACGCGGCCCGGCGCGGTGTGGGTCTCGTTTGTTGGGTTGCAGGGTCAAGCATTTCAGGAATAGCTCTCCGCTGTGTGGGGCAGCCCGTTGCGGACGGCCCATGACGGCGGGTGGTAGGGGGGGCTGGGGCGGGCTGTGGGGGAATCGCTGTGTTAGGGTGGTTGCCTCTGGCCCTATTGCTGGGTAGTCATTTTACTCCCCTACCTGGGCTCCTTATTGGCATTATACTGTGCGCGGTAGGAAGGTTCCGGCCTTGAGCGTGGTCATGATGAGTGGTGTGTCTGACGCGGCGCGACGAAGGGTAGTGTGGTATGCGGTCGTTTTTGAGTTGCGAGGATAAACGCTGTGGTGTGTATTGAGCGAGAATGGCGAGTTGTGGGGGAATTATACGCATATGTAAGAGCCGATTTTGGGTTTTTTGATGATGTTCATTGTTCTTGTGCTCGGTCGGTTTTTTCTGATAATGATAGGAAGGTGTCTCTGTGTTCGTCTGGCTCCTGGTGATAAGCGCGTGGGCTATATTCAACAGAATAAGTGTTTAAGTTGTTGGGCCATGGGAGCGGCTGTTTGTCGTATTCTCGTTTTCTCTCATTCGGTAGCATGGCATGGTGTCGTGTCATCACTTATCATATATAGTTATTATATGATGAGAAAGCCACGGATAAGAGACCACGCCTGTCTGTTGTTCGATTTTTTGGCAGTTAAATTTTTTTTTTCTTTTTTTTTTGGGGAATTGGTGTTCGTAGATTCGGACCGGGGGTGAGAGATATTATCCATAGCTGATGTTTAGTTGCCGAGTTGTGTATCTTGGGAACAGCCGTGGCGGTGATGGTGAATAACTATTACGTGGTTCATCGTGTCGCGGGCATGTTAGAGCATGCTGTGTGCTTTGGGGTATGGTAATAGGCCGCTGTTTTTTTGGTCTCCTGGGGGGTTTTGGGAATATGGCCGCCAGCTGTGTCGAAGTGTCGCCTAAACTGGGCTGGGCCCTGTATGTCTGAGGGCTAATGTCGCGCGTACCGTCCGATAGATAAACCTCCCCGCGTCCCGCGGACGCCTAGCGCTGCGGGAGCTTCTGCCAGAGAGGGTGTGTGCTACCTGTGAGATCTAGTAGGTGGGTCCTAATCTCTCACCTCTTTTTTGGGTGACCAGTCAGAGGCTCTTGGCGATGGGCGCCGAAAAGCTCGTTTCGTGGGGGCAAATTTTGTAGATTGGTCACGGGTGGTGGCGTGTGTGTTTGTCTCGAGTGGATTTTTTTTTTTTGGACAGTGTGTCAATATCTATATAGCGGGTGGGCTGGCAGTCGTGGCGGTCGTATGGAGCGGAGGTATCACGGGCCGCTCATTGGCCTTCTTCTATTACGAAAGGCTAAAAAGACCTGCGAAGTCTTGCATGAGGGCGAGTTGTAATGGTATGTGATAGGCGGCTCGTGGTTGTGGTCGCAGGGTGTGATACCAGAGTATATTGGAATGTCTAGCAGGACGTATTAGGGGTTGAGTAGGATTGTGGTGGCAGCAGATGATCGATGATTTTGATGGCTATTGTGGTCCTTAGTATTTGTGTTTTTGTATTAGCTAGGACTGGCTAACCTTCGGGCAAATTTTATAATAGCGTTAGTGGGCTGCGTCTGAGCCAAACTGTAATGCTTCGAGGCGGTCTGATGTACCGGTCTGCCTAGGATACAATTGTGTCTCTTTTAGACGCTTTTTTTTTTTAGGTATAGACCCCCGGGAGTCTCTGGTCTGGTTTTGGTGAGACAATAGGCTTAGGGGTTGCGGCGCTCTCGGGGGTGGGGGGGCTGGATCGTCCTGTATCGTCCTCTTAGGGGTTTTTTTTCTAGGAGTTGTGATGAGCTGGGATGAGGGCGGGTGTGCTGGCCGGGTAAGTGGTGTTTGCCTTTTTTTTTTTTATGTAGTTGTAATGTGGGTTGGTTCTTTTTTTTGTGATGTATTTTTTTCGTATTATTGTGGTCTTAGGGCCGGCCTTGGATCTATCGTGTATGTTCTGACTCGTATAGCAGTGGGTCTGACATCTGGTTTTTAGGGGAATGGTCAGGCTATATCGATTTATTTTTAGTGTATCCATGTGATGGCTTGTATGGTGCGGTGTTAGTACTATGCATTACCTGGCGATGCCAGTATCCGGGTGTTACGATTGCCTTTTATTTCTAAGGCATCTGTACACGGAGAGTTATATCCTTATGTGTGTGTGTGGTAAGGAAGGTGTGGCTTTCGTGATGGTTTTTTTTTTGGGAAGTGGGATTCTGTCCCAGGGTACGGCGTCTTTTGGTCGTAGGCGGTTGTTTTTTTTTTTTTTTTTTTTTTTTTTTTAGATCGGTAGGGGCGCCCCGTGCGGGGGGTTTTTGGGGATACGACTGTCTTTGAGTCTTTTCGGCTTGTTTTTTTGCTGAATTAGGGACAGATGGTTGCGCTCGATTAGCGAGGCCCTCATGCGCTGTTATTGTGGGTGTGCGTTGATATTATTACGAATCGATCAGCGCGTATTGGGATGACAGCCCGGTCCGAGGGGCGGGGTGATATGAACTGGGCGTAAGGCCAGGCCGAAATCGGTCCTCGTCCGAGGAAGATAAGAAGAGAGAGGAGCTAAACTGCCAATTCAATGTGGCCGCGCGATAATGCGCTTTTTAGTGTCTGAACGTTTGCATCTTGTGATAGATCAAATAAATTTTTTTGTCCATAACAGATAGGGGGATTTAGTGAGACATGTGCGTTCGATCTGGAAAGGAGATGGTAAGCGAAGGACTGCGTTATGTCAATAGCTGAGAGCTGTAGAGCTTGGAGATCGTGATCTTTATGGAGAGTGTTATGAGTACTCTTAATGCGCAGTGCCTCGTTCTTGCGCGATTGTCTTTCTGTTGGGCTTTCTTCATATATGCTGATGTTTTTGGCCGGTGTGGGCTCTGGGCCAAGCAAGTGTAGGGGTGGCTGCGGGTCGGATATTATGTAGATTTGGCATGTCGTAAATGAGTATTGTAGCCTATGCTTCATTGCGATTGGCCTATTTTTATGTAGCTGAAAAACCATTAAGTTCAGGTTTCAACGGGGGAGGTCATTAAGAATTTTTTCGGTCTGCTGTTTGATTGTTTCCTTCTCCTCCTTCGCCTGTCTAGGAATACGGCTTGCTGTGCCTCGTGCATTTTATTGGAGTGTTGTCAGCTAGTGGGGACCTTGCGAGGATCCCTGTAGAGTCTCTACGGAGTTTGAGTCCATGTGTGGCTCTTGGGCTGTATAGGGTTGTTTTTTCCGTTATGATAGGCGCTGTATTTAGTTATTCGATCATTCCTTCGACATTTCTGTATCACTTGGGTCTGTTTCTACAATCATGGTGTTATCTCTCCGTATAGCCAGTTGGTCGGGTTCAGAACGTGTGTTGTGTTGTCTGCGTCAATTTTCGCTCTGTACGTCCTGTGAGCCCCAGGCGCATGCCCTTATGGCGAACGTTGTAGTTCCTGTGGATCAGTATGTCTTAGTGGGTTGATTTCGTATGAGTGGGATGTCTTTCTGTCGAGAGAGGTACGCGGGTAGAGGTGAGTAGTCCGGATGGCCTCTCTGCGTGTTTTCTTTAGTTCGCTTACAGTGTTTTGGGTCTCGTGTCTTCACTATGTGTATATTGCTGTGTTTTTTTCTTTTCAGAGTAGGTTGATAAATTGATGAAAATGCTACTATTTGCGGAAGATTTATAGAAGCTAATGTCTTGGTGGTCCGGCTTCGGGTTTGGAGCATGGGGCTGAGTAGGTTTGTTACGGGTACTCATAATTGGGTTACAATTAACATGTATCTGCAAGTGGGCCTAGGATTGTCGAATTTAATGATGGGTTGGCCGTGGCGCGTACTAAAGATTTATAGAATTTGCATGTCTGGTTGAATTTAACGTCGCTTCGATTTATCCCCGGTCGGAGATGCTTCCGGTTTGTAGTGTTGGTAATGGGAGCTCTGATACCGCCTTTCGTGAGCGAGCCCGATTCGTTGTTAGTTGTAGTGGCTAAGGGCTTAGGTTCTGTTTTCGTGTTTTGGTAGCCGTTTGATTTTGATGTAGGGCATTACTACGTCTCTTTGTCTGTTTTTTCGTGTGCGTATGATGTGACCAGTCGTTGGGAGTGGTTTTAGTTTTATATCCCCCGTGTGTGTGTCGTGTTTTTTTTGTTTGTGGTACCCGTTTGTGTTCCTATCTGTCTATTATTTGGTATTGGAGTAGTTACGTTTCGGAGTCGTTAAAGATAGGGGGTGGAGAGTATTTTTTCTCTGGAGGACAGTGTTTGTTACTTGAGTGTAGTGAATTCCTTATGTTAGGGATGTCTTGATAAGTGCTTGGTTTTACGATTCTTGTAGTTCTTATGGATCGTTCTTCGTCTGTTTGCTATGGTATTGTTTGCTATGTTCTCTGTTTGCCTTAGATGCCTCTGCGCCGGTGGTTCGTATGTCTTTGACGCAGTATAAGTGGCTTTACGCTATGGGTTCAGATTGCTTGGTGTAAGGTGTCGAGCATGACTCAAGGTGGCTATAATGAATAGTGTGGTGTGGCTCTATTTGGCTTATCTCTAGGAAGGCGTAATAATACAATTTTTGCTATTTAGAGTGCTTTTTGGGACGGGACCACGTACAAGTATATATCTCTTCGTTTTAGTTCATAAATGGCGCCTGGGATATGTGCTGCACTCTGGGGTTTTTAGGGGTGTGTTTTGTTCTCGGCACTGTCCATGTGTTTGTTGCTATTCTATTCTACTAGGGTCTTACTTGTTCGATCGGGGCCCATGCTCTCGTCTCTGGTATAGAGGACGGCTCCCAGCTCTATTTTTTTTATGAGGAATGTATGTAGGAATGTTGGTTCGTCGGAGATTATTTTCGCTATCTTTTTAGAACAAGGAGCGTGTAGGGTACCGGATATCGGTTTTTTTTTTTTTTCTGTGTATTTCGGTGTTTGTGTGGTGATTTAGGTGTTTTGTTTTCTTTTTATCTCGTGCTTTATTTTTGTAGTTTCTATAAATTAATTAGTTTTTTTTTTTTTTTTATATATATCTTTTTGTTGATATTTTATTTATTCCCCCTTCTTGGTGTTTTTTTTTTTGTTTTGTTTCTTGAAAGATATAATTTGTATTCTGATTGACTTAGGCCTTATCTTATCTTCCATTAGTATTTTAGGGTCGTTTCTATAATTTGCTCCTTTTTCTTTTTCTTTTTCTTGGTCTTTGTTCTTTTATTTTTCTATTTTCGGATGTTTCACTGATCTCCGTGTATTTCTAAGACTTTTTGTGTCTGTTTTGGTCTATTCTTTTTTAATTCTTTTTACCTTTCTTGTTCTCCTGCTTCTTTATTAAGTAGATTATGATTTTAGCCTCTTCCTCTCCTGCTGTGCTTATATTTGATACTTTTGACTTGGTTTGGCATATTTGCTCCCATAAAGTCATTTTACTGGTTTGAACTTGTCATGGAGTTATGTCTTATTGGTATACTAGATCTTCTAGTTTCTAAAATAGTTAGGATGATACATAGATTTTCGGAAAAATATTTAAAGACTACCATTGTAAAGAAATCGTATTGCTTGTTAAGATAAGGTCCTAAATGGTGTAAGGACTAAAAATTCTGATCATAAAGGTCTAACTCGCCTAGAAGCCAATACCCCTCGAATGTCATATAGAAAATAGATATCTTATGGTTTTCTTTAGATAGCCTTAGCCCTAAATATCGATGGTTAACGAATCGAATCTTCAAAAGGGAAGTCCTACTCGCTTCAAGTAGCAGATGTACTCTTTCTCTCACTGGCTGGACTGGATGAAAGTCTATAAACTACTTAGAAATTAGAAAAAGGGATTTGAAAAGTCGCCTGCCTTCAAACTTATCTTCTACTTAGACTACTCCTCCTCTGTCAGCTAGGAATTACCATATCAAAATATCAAAGGCGCTAGTTAGACTTATAGGACGGAAAGCACATAAAAGGGCTTAGGCTTAGCGGGGGCACTCCCAAGCGAAGGCGCTAGGATGCAAAGAGAAAAAACTTTCTTTCACTGACTGTAAATAAACTTGCATTGGATGGTCTTACCCTAAAACTTAAATTGGAATAGTTAGTTATACAAACCATAATTTTTCACTGATCGTACATGATGATCCCCAAACTTTATATGGTACTAATCGATCTCTACAAGGGATGATATTTAATCTTCAACTATAGTATTGGATGATCAGTTAAATCTCTTGAACTAATTGTATAGGACAATCACAGGATTATATAGGATGATCAGTTCAATCTATTGAATTGATTGTCCAAACCAATGTAGTTGAGAGGGACCTTAGATAGAGAGTTGATGAGATCTTTGTGAGAGAAGAGAGGGAGAGTTCTTGTAAGGGGGAGCTGTGAAAGCTTCATAAGGTTACTCCAAGCAAAGTTCCTTCCAATCTTCTTCAAGTATCTTTTTTGATTCTTAGGTGGCTCTGGGGAGACTTTCTAGAGCACTAGATTATAATTTTATGCCAACTCTATGAGGGAGTAAAAGGATTCCTAGTTTTTTTTCCAACTCTAGGAGGGAGTGAAAGGATTCTTGGTTCTCTGCCATCTCTAGGATGGAGAAAAAGGATTTTAGGTTCTCTGCCATCACTAGGAGGGTGGAAAAGAATTATGGTACTCTTCCACACCGGGTTGATCGAAGAGATTTTGTAAGGGCTTCTCCACCAAGCTGTGGGGGCTAAAGGTGAGATGCTCAAAAAGTTTATTGAAATGCCTAGAGGGGATGCCTCTGAGGAGTGGACATATATTAGATTATATCAAACCACTATAAAATCAGGTGTGTTCATTCTTTTAATTTTTTGTATTATAAGTTCTGCACTTTTTTATTTTTGTGTATGGTTGAAAAATTAGATTGTATCAAACCTTCTAAGTCCTTTTCTTAAAGAATTTTTTAAATTAACAATTCACGCCCAATCTTGGTTAGCCTCTGGCTCTTAGAGGTTTAACAACCTTCATGGACTTTCAAGTGGTATCAAAGAAGGATTCAAAACTAAGTTTAAATAACTTTTAAAAAAAATGATCAAAGGATAACTTTGAAAATTG
>NW_021443587.1:0-396 GCF_001605985.2 Dendrobium catenatum
CATAGACGATGATTAATAAAAGCTTTCAATTAATTTAATAAATACATTTATATTATTTTAACTGTATCTTCTATTTTAAGAAAGAGGTTTTTGGCTAGGAGCCCACATTACTAGTGTTGCATATGAGGACTCACTAACATCAAGATAACTATCAGTGGGTTAATGAAAAGGCAAAAAAACTCATGTGAGTATAATTTTTGGAATATAAAAATAGAATATAATAAAATTTCTAATGTAAATTTATTTTATGGATTTATTTTGCAAGATGATTTTATACGAGTGTAGAAAAGTCATCAGTCTAATGGTGAGGGATCATTTCAAGATTAACCTAATATTCTGAGTATCATACGGGATCAGATGTTGTTGGAGGAGGGCTGAGGGGGAGGGTATATGGTT
>NW_021443588.1:0-450 GCF_001605985.2 Dendrobium catenatum
TGATGAGGTTCACCTACGTCAACACCACATAGGGAGAAAATTCCACTAGCTCAGATATAACTAAATATTTCTTGCTTCATCTCACTAGATAATATTTCTTTCCATTCCTGTCAAATAATCTCCTCGACGCATGCGCTTAGAAATTGAACAACAAGTCATTTCTGAAGTTAAGAAATTGGCCGAAGCTGGGTTTATTCGAGAGGAACAATACCCCTCTTGGGTGGCCAGCGTCGTGCCGGTGCGAAAGAAAAACGATAAAATTCGGATTTGCGTCGATTATAGGGATCTGAATAAGGCATGTCCTAAAAACAAATTCACCATTCCGTTGTCTCTCTTTTCCTTTGCTAAACCCAAATAAAGAATTCAAAGCACGTTCCAAGCAACCTAATTCTCCGCACCAATAAAGAGTGAGGAATAAACATATAATACATATGATTAATTATACTTATC
>NW_021443589.1:0-343 GCF_001605985.2 Dendrobium catenatum
GCGGTGTTTATTTATTTATTTATTTTTTAATTTGACCGGCGGTTTAAGACCGCCGGTAAGCCGCCGGAATTCATTTTCCTACGCCGTTTTTACCAGCGGTAATTTAACCGCCGGAAAAGGCCACCAGAAATGGGTGATTTTCCTGTAGTGTATACTATTAAAATTCTCAGCAAGGTCACCATTTTAGTCATTTTGGGTAAACTTCCTTTACATCAACTAATTAATATGGTCCAATTATTAGTGATAGACATGCACTAAATCAATGTATGTTGCAAAATTAGTGCAACGCATGCTATGCAACTTCATATCTATCCTCCACATAAAGATAAAGTAACCCTTAGGG
>NW_021443590.1:0-298 GCF_001605985.2 Dendrobium catenatum
GAAGCACCCCAATATTGGGTGTCTGAGGGCCTCAGATCTGCTACAGTACCAAACACCAAATAGTGACATTGCAATGTTTATGGCTCTAAAATTTGAGATTCTGAAATTGCGCTACAATCACTACAAGAATACACGCCATTACCGGCGGACTGTATCCGCCGGTAACATGTGAAATCCGACGGAAATCCTCAGTTTCCGACGCATTTCCGTCGGATTTGCCTCCGCCGGTTTGGCTCGCGTTGCTAAATATTTACTGACGTTTATATGCCGCCGGTAACAATTCTGGCACACGTTCCGG
>NW_021443591.1:0-329 GCF_001605985.2 Dendrobium catenatum
AGTTACTAATTCATTTACTATTGTAAAAACATGATAAAATTGAACATAGTAGATTAGTAGTTCTAAAATGCGCCCTAACTCGGCTTCTACTTACATTTTAATACTGTGGGGTTATTATTTTAAAAAAATTACAAATCTCATGCTTTAGGTTTCGTTTGTGATAATTTTTTATTGTTTTCTAAAACAATTTTTCAGTACAATTTTTTTTTTTAAATTTTGTACTAAAAAAACTGCTTTATAAGACAGTATGAAAGCTCTATCAAACGATACTCTAATCTGATTCCCAGATACCCTTTCACTTAATGTAACTGTTTTTTTTTTTTTTTTTT
>NW_021443592.1:0-265 GCF_001605985.2 Dendrobium catenatum
CCTCGAAATAACAGCTTCAAATCTGCAATGACCTGGATTAAAATCAATTATATAGTTTGCAAACTCAAATAGACAAATATGTAAAAAAAAATATTACTCTGCTCAGATTAAACCTTCAGATTCATTAATCATTTAACCTCATAATGAGATCAATGTGATGTACGATGTAAGTTTAATCAATATTATCATATTGACAAATTACCATCCTAAGTGACAATTTATATTAATTTAATATCTGTTCTTCGAATAAGATTGTAAGATAGTA
>NW_021443593.1:0-217 GCF_001605985.2 Dendrobium catenatum
AACTTCAAGTAAACAAATTCCCCAATCTCAAATTGAATATCCTTCCTATGATGATCTGCTGTCTGCTTCATGATGTTCTGGGCTCGTAACAAGTGGTTCTTCAGCTCCCCCAATATCTCATCCCTTTCAGACAATTGTTGCTCCACTAAGGACACTGATGTAGAATGAGGCATGTATTGTATCAGGGTTGGAGGATCCCTCCCATAAAGCATCTTGA
>NW_021443594.1:0-251 GCF_001605985.2 Dendrobium catenatum
AGTGTGGCCAAGTGTGGCTTAATAATTTAAATTTAATTGCATATATATATAACTGTTTGGGATGATTTTTATTAGAAATTGCTTAGGATAACCCTGCAGGTGGACTAGATTTTTCTTCCCTTTCTGTGAAATGAAATTTAATGTAAATATAATATATCAAGAGTCAAAATTGTGAAAGTAATTTTGAAAAATGGGATATCACATTCAATTTGGTATCCGAAGAAAAGAGAATATACCTTAAAGGATTATTC
>NW_021443595.1:0-296 GCF_001605985.2 Dendrobium catenatum
ATACACACGAACAAACACATACAGTTTAACACATATGCTTGAATGATTCTAAAAGATTTATTTACTTATTTATCTTGAGTTAAGTATGAATGTCTATAACACCTAGTTTAGTCCTCAAAGTGCCAAATGTATGATATGCTAGGGGTTTAGTGAAGATGTCTGCCAACTGATCTCTTGTAGCTATATGATGCAATTCTATATCTCCCTTGGCTACATGATCTCTTATAAAGTGATGCCTAATGTCTATATACTTTGTGCGAGAGTGTTGAATTGGATTTTTAGAAATGTAAATAGCA
>NW_021443596.1:0-243 GCF_001605985.2 Dendrobium catenatum
TTTCAAATTCTTTCCTAATTTGGTTCATCTATTTTAAGAAAGTACTTAATTAAAATCAATCTGAAATTTGAATTCAAACTCACTTTCATAACTCCTAAATTCAAATCTAAGAGCCTTAAATCACCTCATTCAATGCCCCCATGGTTCTTGCATACCGCCGACTCCTCCCTTGAGGTTATTTCTCTTTGGAAAGATTTCAAAATCTAAGAACTTTGTTTGACCGAAAATTCCAAAGCCTAAAGC
>NW_021443597.1:0-817 GCF_001605985.2 Dendrobium catenatum
CTTCCACGGACGAGAAACTCTAGACGAAGAAGAAACATAGCGATCCTTGAAGCAACCCCTTGTGAATCCCCTCACAAGCTTCCCCTCAAGATCCTCTCTCTTTCTCTCTCTCTCTCTCTTTCTCTCCTCAAGGTCTTCTGAGGTCAAGGCAGCAGCAAAAATTATTTAAAAATATTGAACAATAGCTCTTAAATAAAAGAGCTTCAAAGGAGCTTATTAATTGAAAGTTACTGACTATATCGTCCAGAACGATATGGAAATCGTCCTGGCCGATCAGTACAAATTCCAAGAGATCAGCCTGAGCATCACCCTGAATGCAAATTGGACATTTAAAAAATGGCTTGTTCATCCCGGACGATTAGTTCAAATCAGAAGAAAATTGTCCAGAGCATCGCCCTAAATTTGTGTTGGCCGATATTTATCGTCCAGAAGTAACTAAGGTTTTTGAATAGATCGTCCTGGCCGATCCTACGATCCTCCAGGACGATATGATCATATCAATCATCCTTAATTACTTCCTTGATTTGTCTGATTAATTAAGGCATAATTAGGAATATCGTCCAGGCCGATCCAAGATCGTCTTGGCTGATTACCAAAAATTACAGAATACCTTAATTGTTTATGGCAGCAATTTCTTTCTATTTTGAGCTTATCATCCTGGCCGATACACGCATCATCCAGGCCGATTGGCTAATGATAGCTACCTTAATTAAGAACGCCTGATTAGATTTTCTGTTTTAAGCCCGACAGTCTAGGATGATGTAAAATATCGTCCTGGCCGATTTGAGTAAAAACAAAAATTCTAAGTTTCTCAAGT
>NW_021443598.1:0-318 GCF_001605985.2 Dendrobium catenatum
CAAATTTTAACTTAGAAGAAGATATCAAGAATATCAAGGTGACACCCTACTTAATATAAAAGAGAAATGATGAAATAAGAAAAGTAGTATTACTAATACAAATACACAAAGTGCATGATCATTCAATCCCATCAACCATTTGAATATTATTTAATGGTTATCTTTGTTGTTGAGTTTGCCCCGCAATGGGATGAGCTTCCTTTCGGGTAGGAGGATCTCAAATAAATTATTGAAGATAGCCCTGGTAGATAAGTCTTTCAATCTCATCATTGAGTTACTTACAGGCTTTGGTAGTGTGACCATAAAGTCATAGTACTG
>NW_021443599.1:0-208 GCF_001605985.2 Dendrobium catenatum
AAAATTAGTGTCTCTATAATAATAGCTCACTCAACTTACTTGATGGATTTCTTACTCTTCCCTGAAATATGTAAATATACAAAGTGAGCATACAACTCAGTAGGTCACATGAAGCCTACAATTGTATTCAATGCAAAGAAGATAGATCAATATGCTTGTTGTTTATATTTAATCATAATCTATGTTGAGTTAATGTCAATTTTTGCTT
>NW_021443600.1:0-8951 GCF_001605985.2 Dendrobium catenatum
TACTAGAAAGCTGCTTTAAGAAACTATAAGAAAGTCGACGCAAACAAAACTTTAGTGAGCTAAACACAAACAAAGCTTAGTTCAATCATGTTAGGCTTTATAATAATTTAATTATTTTTATTTACACATAAAAATATGCATACATGTATTTATATGCATATTTATTCTGATTGATTGTTAACTAGCTAATCGAGAACATAAAATTTTGACTCATTTACTTAACAAGCAGAGATGAACAATAGAATAACACTTAAACTTTCTCAAACTTTGCTCGTTTACATCCCCTAATTAAAGAGCACAAAAGTTTACCATTGTTTTCCCAACAAACGTCAAAGGCTCTGTATTTGGCCCAAGAGCAAGAGAAAATACGCAGGCAGCATATGCTGATTTGTCTTCATAAGCCATTAGCAGATTGTTCAGACCTACATGAGAACAGTTAAAAAATAATAATAACAATAAATGCTGAAAGGGCATCAGAAAGAAGGTTTTAAAAAAGATTAATGTGAAACAATGGATTCTGTCTATCACCTTCATGTCCAATCTTCTGGAGAAACCACTTTCTGATTTTCCAAACGTTTCAGAACGCCAAAAGAGTCAGTATTAGGAATTTGAATTCAAAGACATGGATAATATTCATGAGAAAAGGAAAATATGCCAGCTTAAGGAATTCCATATAACACTAATGTGATTATGGCTTCCTTTGAGACGGCTTTCCTACTGCTTCTCAAAGCAGCTTTTCAGTACCAAAAAACAGCTTTAAAAAATAGTAAGAAAGCTGTTCCAAATGAAGCCTAAATCACATGACAAAGAAGTTACCGTTGAAGTACCAAGCACATACATGTAGGGGCCTGTGACAATGAAAGGAAATGACATTAATAGTAAGGAAATGGTATTAATAGTAATGGCTCAAAGAGCAGGAAATACCGGGTAGACCATTAAGAGCATTGAAACAAAGGCAGGTGTCCTCAACAAGAACTGGCCCATTTACCTATCACATAACCAAAGGACTCCTAAATATAAGGTTCTCAAGAAAGATAAATAATCTATGAGAAAGTAAAACTCACTATAATGTGAGCATTTATAGCTTAAAATATCTCATGGCAATACCTCAGTTGCAGCCAAACGGGCCTTGCCTTTTGATATCTCTTCTGGCTCACCTTGCAGTTCTGGCACTAAGAGAAATTGACAAGTAAATAATGAAATAACAAGCAAAGCAACCATTCATATGCTAATAAAAATGAAGCCCATGCAGATGTGGGGTATGGCATAGAGTTGATATTGTAATATTCTAAGGAAAAAGCCAAAAATAGTTTAGTCATAGAGTATAACATTTCTCCAATTTAATTGCTCCACCATACAGAATTTGATCCCAAATGATTCGTCCGGGCTAAATTGGCTGCATGATTCCAATATTCATAAATTTCTATCTAAGTGATCATTTGGAATAATTTTGTATGGTCGAGTGAATAAATGAGAGAAATTTAATATTTTGGGAATACATTTGCCAGATACAATTGTCGGGTGACTGTTTTGAGGTTTTTCTCTAATGTCTCAGTTGTTACTAAATATAAATGCGCCGCATTACTACAAATTGTACAATGAGTTGATCATTTTCACTAGTGAGATACATTTTTCAATGCATCTGCCTGCTTAATCAGATCAGGCATGCATTTATATAGAATGCTTTTCTTCTGGGTTTAACCTACAGTATTGTGAATTTGAATTGGTTGTATGTGAACTACAAAATAACATATATGCATCTTTATTCACTGTTTTCTACTTGAGGCTGACCACATACATTATAAATACCTTGACAAATTGACTGCCCTCACCACCATAACTCTTGCAAACCTAGATTCAAGCCAGCTCTCGTGCTTGGGCAACGTCAATGCATTAATATGTAGCGACCTAAGTGTGTTGTTGTATGCTATCATGAATGATTTACAAATTGATGAGAAATATGGGCACAAATTTGGATTAAGATCCTACCCCATGAAGATCAACACAAATAATCTTATGCAACTAAGCTCCCTCATAAATGATTAGCACACAATTGGACTATAATCCTATCAATAATGGGTGTTGAGAGTGTTGAGACGATGATAAAAATGATATAATCACCTATATAATTCAGCTATGATCAGCTAAATTTGAATGATGGTAAATCGATGCTTAGGAATGTCTCAAAGATAATTGACTAATTGTCGTGAAGTATGCATATTGATTATTTACTATATTATATTTTGGTTATCTATTAAATTTTATGGTCCCACCTATAATTTGCATAATAATATTTTTTAGACAAACAAGTGAAAGCTAGCAGATGAGCCATAGTGAGAGGAGTTTTTTTAAAACAATATAGAGGAGTCAAGTGAGAGTTGCTTTTAACTTATTAGAAGAGTTAAGGGGGAGAGTATTCCTTTTAACTTATCATAGGTGGGAGTGCCCTTGCTCATCCTTTTTTTTTTATTTGGTTTTTTTATTTGATTTTGTTTTATTTTATTTCTCCCACACTTTTGTAGCATTCAAGTGTCCATATAATGCTTTTTAGATAAGGAACATAAAACATAGGTCCAACTAAACTTGTATCTACATGTTAAGTATAATTTTTATGGAATTATAGCATAAATTTAAAGTGTTAACCAAAGTGAATGTCGATCTACGAAGGTTCTTAACGACAAACATAATATCAACCCAGATGGATATGAGATTGGTATTGTTCATTGCATGGTTGTATATATATATATATATATAGTCTCTCGACTTACAAGAGAATTCCTTAAGTGCATTATTTATTTTTTATTTTTTCTTTATTTTTCTTATTAAGGATCGCAACATGCAATTCAATGTCAACCTGAGTATGTATGGTTTCATTAGGGATCTTAGCATAAAGCACAATATCAACCCGGATATGTATAACTGCCCTAGGGATCTTTGCACAAAGCATCATATCAACCAAAGCATAAAGGCAATACTTTAAATGAAGGTTTTGTCATAGCCTATAGGATTGTTTGAGGCCAAGTAACAATAAGTTGAAGCCTTCTTTTGGAATTGGGTCATATTAGAGATTGACAGAGCAGTCAAAAAAGACACCCTCCTAAATGAGTGAAATTATGCGAAGTGTCTCAAATTAAACAGGCACTTTTTCTCTCTCTCTTTTTTTTTAAGCATGAGATTGCATCCACCATCATCCATGCACTTCATTTATGATCATGTAATTAATAGTTAACAGGTTGTTATTGACCAGGAGAACTATCACAATATGATGAGCTTATGAGGCCATCAAAATTGATTGCATCTTCTCTGGATCGAGCTATAATGACTCCTTCAATTTAATTTTGCAAGGGTCATAAGATTATATTATTTTATCTTGCTTTGTTGAGTAATGATTTGATCGATATTATAAAAGTTTGGCTTAACTTTGGCCGCATTTATAAGGCCTTTTTTGTGATAACTCGGGAGATGTACAACCATAAAATACTTCTTCCTTTATATTTGTTCTTTTCAATGTCAATAATCATTTTTAGGCTAATATATTCCTTGAAGAATATAGGATACTAAAATTTTGAACCAATTATTTGACCTAGAAACATATCGTAATACCAATGGTAGGCCAAAGCTTTATTCGAAGGCATATTAAATTAGGTCAACATCCTTAGTTTGGTCCTTGATTTGTTGAAAAAATAGCCAATTCTCTTAAGCTTGCTATGCTACATCTTTATTAAACTAAAGAAGCTTGGAAAAATCCAATTATGCTATACGAAACAAAATGAATGAGAGCTTTTTGATTTGTTGGCAAGGAAGGGTTGTCATCAAGTCGATTATATTTAGGCTTTTTTATTCAACCACATTTATCTCACTTGGCCAAGAGTTGGACATTTGTTTTTTTGGCCAAGAGTTGGAGATTATTTTTCATTGTAGTTCATCTTGTTGAATATATATAACTTAAATCATTTTTTGTTGGATGTAAAAGCCTTTAAAGAGCACAGAATATTAACTACTAGACATTACATTTCCTACTCATCTATTCAAGAATTCATTCTTAAATTTGGGGATCACCTTCATATAGGATATAAAAAGCATTATTGTTGGATCGCCTGTTATCTGAACTCCACAATACTTATGGAGTTAAAAAGCATTTTTGTTGGATTGACTATTACTTGAACTCCATAACAGATCAGCACTCTCCACAAGGACTATATGATGATCATGTTCAGAAACAATATCATGTTGACTTCGCTGAGCATCATGGGATAGCTAAAGATAGGCCTCATGGCATCTTGTATTCTAGTGTAGTGAGCAGCTTGGAATCCATCATCTTCATTATCACAGGGGAATATGGAGGATATTGTAGGGAAAAAAAAAGTTTGAGATCAGCATAGCTTTGTTGAGGTCATTACATAAAGCACAGTGTCAACTTACATGAATGCATCTTAACCATGGATTTTGATTGATTGTCCAATGCCAACCAAATCAAATGAGGCTCTTCCATCAATTAAGGAGAGAATAGCTTAATGATACAATATTCAAATCATCAGGCCTTATAAGAGGCCACAAACCAATCGAGAATTGAGACTTTGAGCTACTTTTTAGGAATAGAGATGCAACTAGGAGTTGAAGGGTGTTTACAGCCCTAGTTCATGACTCAAATTTGGAGTGATTTAGGAGTACTTGAGGCTACATTCTATTCAATTGATGTAGTTGCTTCTGTTGAGAATCGCGAAGTGCCTGACGATAAGCCTAGTTGGTTGCGCTCTGCTGGAATGGTCTATTAGCATTATTGGGTCACTAGTAGTTGAAAGAGACAAAAGCCAGAAATTTTACTCTACTGGCTTAATATCATAACCCTTGTTGAGTAATGCTTGATGCAAGTTCACCAACAACGAGTTCTAAGTTCACAATAAAAATTTTCTGCGTTTAAAAGAGCATTACAGCAAACAATCAAAAGAAACCAAAAAATTAAGGAAAAAAAGCATTAGATTCGTAGAAAAATCTACGGGATGGCACAAGTTGTCGTGGTGCAAGGGAATAAAGAGACCGAAAAGGGCTTACAATCGAGCCTTAGGGATTGGAAGGGGATGGAGTTCCCCAGAATAGCCCTCACTTCTTCCAGCTTTTTAGCATTTCCGGTGACGAAAGTTACCGGGCGTGTAAGAACTCGCATCGCTTCTTCGTTTCCCGACGGCGACGACTGCGACGGCAAGGACGACGGCGACGGTGGATAACCCCCGGACATGATTCAGCAGACTTGCACAGCGCAGTTCATCCAGGAGCTGTTTGTATCGGAGCTGAGAAAAGAATAAGGGTACGCTTTGTAAATAAATAAATATAATGTTTTTAAAATAATTTAATTGAATGTAAAATACATAAAATAATTATACTTTTTTATCTCTCATAAGTCATGATGCCTAATTTTTTTTATTAATATCTTCATAAGATTTTTATTTGATCAAATATTTAAACAAATGGATAAAATATTTTTAAATTTAATTATGAGGGATATTTTAATTTGAACTATACTTAAGCTTAGTGTAAGTTTGAGGATTAATTATTATGTGCGGACGCCGAACGTCGTCCGTAGACCAACAAAAATGTGTCACGTCACGCCTTGCTTGGTACCGTGACTTGGTACTGCTCGGTACCACGGCTCGGTACTGCTGACGTGGCACATTCTAGATGGTCTACGGACAACGTTCTGCATCCAATCTTTGCACAGAATAATTTTTTTCCAGCTTGAGACAATTTTCTCACTATTTTGTTTTCCAAATCACAAACATTGTTCCTTTTGCTACTACTTTTAATAAATTTAAGAATTATTAGTTTGTGAAAGTTTTAAGAAAATAGTTGTTTGATTAAAAAAAAAGATATATTTATAATATCCATACGAACTTTCAAATAAATCACTTTTCTCACAACAGTTTTATAATCATTTTTATGAAATGATGTAGCTAGTTCAATCTAATATAAAGCTATTTGTTTTGAGAGCCTATTGATTCAAACAATAGAAAGATGCTAGAGCTAGTGTTCTATGAAGGAACCAATGACTTGTGCAATACCAATGGCAATTCAAAGCAAAGGAAACCTATTCTAGACATGTTTTTATGGATAAGGCCAACCAATTTAGTATGTCCTCTTTGCTAGACCGAATAAAAAGCTATTTTGATGACCTTGCTCTCCCCTCTATGCTCCTTTGTTTAGTCGAAGTTAATATAAGGGATTCAAGCTTTATTTTTTAGCAACCAATATAATCACTAACTTAACTTTCCTTTTCTTTTAAATAAAAATTAATATTTGTATGTTTCAATATAGTTCTTCTTTTATTTGGAATAAATGTTCATTTTCCCGTATAGAATGTTGACCTCTTTTTTTTTCGTTGCTCATATGGTCAACCTGCTGTACTACACGAATATAGATTGCTTTGAATTTTTTCCCAATTAGTTGTTGTTGTACAATATATATTAATATATATGTAAGTATATATATAGTGATAGTAATATATATATTATATATATATATATATATATAATATATATTTTATATATATATTTTGAATTCTTAAAATTGGGGCAGTAATTAGTGAATTTGTCTTAGTCATCTCTATAGTGGCATTTGATTAAATGAAGAGTTGAACTTTTTAATTAATGTAATTAAATAACTCATCTCTCAATAATTTATTATTAGAATACTAAATTTTATAAATTTAAAATAATAAAATAAACTTTCATTTTCATCAATAGATATAATACTCTTGATAGATAAATCAATACATTCAACGATTAATGTTGGTTATCTTTTTCTTAACTTTAAATAAATAGTAAGGTCTAAATTATCTGGTAGACTCTTTTCCTTACCATAATAGCTTAACAATATTTAATATAACTTATTAAAGAGTTGATTAAAGAAATTATAAGATTGTGAAATTAGTCAATAAAGTAGATGCTGAATGTCATAATTCTAGTATATACTGGTCTCAAGAGCAGACACTTATAATTGTGTATCTCTAACTTTCACAAAAGTTTTCCGAATGCGTACAATATTATTCAGATTTCATTTCCTTTCATTTTTGCTTTCTACTTTTCAATAGAATTCATATAGAAACCCAGAGTTTATTGATGAATATAATTTCATAACATTTCCTATTAATTTAGTAAATAATTGCATATGAATGTATGTTTTATCAATACAAATGTTTGATGTTTGCTTATATATATCCACTTTCCTTATGCTACTTTGCCTCCCAACTTGCATCTAGCCGTTGGCCAAGAATCTCTCTTCTCTTCTCTCTCTCTTTTCTTCTCTCTCTTTCTCTCTTCTTCTTCCCCCCCCACACAACATAGCATTTGCTCAGAAGATGGCGCAGATATTAGCTTATAATGTTGCTTAACTCAGACACTTGCTTTTCAAAAGTGTGGGGCCGAATCTCCCACATTGCATTCAAATAGATTTGATTCAGAATGGATATATTTAGGGGCCTGAAAACATCATAGGAATTTCTTTTTTTTATTGAGAATGGAATATTCTTTGATGTCATGTATGCGAATAGTTGACATGCACAATACTTAATGTTAAAATGTTAAATGCAATGATACATAATGCATAATTGCGATAATCTATAATTTTTGTTAGACATATATCATTGATTTTACTTTTCAATTTTTACTTTTTAGAGATTTCATGAACATTTAAAACATTTATATCTATAAGACTATTGACAAAAGGTTTTAATTCAATATATAATCAAAATTTGAAAGAAAAGCGACCATTGAAATTTATTTTACATAGCAATCTTCATAATAAGAGGTACAAAAATCAAAAATTACAGATAATAAATTAGGTAAAAACAGAAAATATCTTTTTGTTGTATTTTAACAACTGTTACTAGTGTTGACTTGTTTACGGAGTCTTTAGGAGCTTATATCAATTTTTTTGTTATTGGCCTGATGGCGAATCCCAAACTTTGTCCTCCGATTCTCTCCTCCTTTATCTTATTTCTTTTTTTCTCCTCTCTCTTTTCTTTCTGGGACTCCTGGGTGAATTTGGGATGAGAAATGAATTTCAATATTTTAAATTAATATTTTCATATTGAACTTAGCACCCCGACATCCACTTTTCAACATCGTAACGTGCCAGAGAATTTCTAGATTGTCCCATTTAATGGTTATGAGCCCAAGATGTCAGCTTTGCCAAAACTTATTTATTGTCCTTTTCCTGAAGAGACAATGCATGGCGTCATATCCTAGCGTTTGCAACACTACAAAGTAATTTTCAAACTTGGATTTTTCAACTTTTAAATCCCAAAGCTTGATTATTTTCTATTATTCATTATTCTAAAACTCATAATTATCATTACTTTAAATTAATGACAAGTATAGAAAATTACTTAATTTTGATGACAGACATATACACACTCTCTTATTTTCTGGATCCAAACACCACAATAGGCCAAAGTGAAGCTTTACACATTGTCTTAGTCGATATTAGCAAAAATTACCTTACGATATTAGTAGCATTCCACACACCACTAGTTTGGTGTTAATATACAAAGCTAAGTTTGATGAATGGATTCACTCTAGTTCAAATTTGTATAGATTTCAACACATACATTAATTCACATTGTTGGCCAATTTCATTTGATACAGCTCCTACAACAATCTTGATCTCAATGCATGCCTCACCATGATTGTGATCTCCCATTTCAATCAAGAAGTCCACACGAGTCACAACTTGGTCCAAATTACCCAATTTGCCCAATGGCTTATAATATATGTGACAATAAGAATTTGATTTCACTTATATTATTAGGTTTGATTAAGCTAACATAAAAACCAGACTGTTTTGATCCATTTGGACTAAACTTCAAAATTATTTCCAATGAACAAATTGTGCATTGTGAATATCCTAATAATGTGTTTAGGTCCTTATTGTTTGCAATTTGTAAAAATGAAATGAAG
>NW_021443601.1:0-223 GCF_001605985.2 Dendrobium catenatum
TTCTGGATTAAGGGTTTAGAATTTGTGCAAAAAAAACTTAGGGGTTATTTGGGATGGCTTTCTTATTTCTTCTTAAAGCAACTTTATAGTAGAAATTTTTATTTTTTGTACTAAAAAGATACTTTAACAAGTATTAAGAAAGCCATCTCAAACAAAGCCTTATTTAAGCATAGCCTACTTAAATAAGATAATTTTTATTCAATAATAAATAAATAATAAAAAA
>NW_021443602.1:0-2488 GCF_001605985.2 Dendrobium catenatum
TATACTAGCAATGAATCAAAATGCAGCAGGTTAATGATGGCTGCGGAGAAGCAATAGTATCGCGAATGAATCTATAAGCGAAAATAGAATATGCAATGGTCTATAGGATTCCATGTCCATAGCATCAATGATCAATACAAAATATATTTATCATCCATATCAATTATCTATGCTCAGTTAGTATTAATGCCTCAGCGATCAATCAATGGGAAATCGATGAAATCGCTACTATATAGAAAAATCCATAGAATCCGATCAAATTCAATGAATAGCAAGTTAAATCCACTATGTACAGGTACAGCACAGCATTTACACTTCAATACAATAATGGCTGAACAAGTTACAAATCACTGGCTATTTGCGTATTGTAGAATCCCATATGGTGCTGTTGTAGATAAGTCCATTACGTGGGTTTCAATAAGAGTCGCACTCTGCTGAATTCGCCCCGTCGGCCCCGCCCGATCGGCATAGTTAAAGGCTTCGGCTGGTATGACTCCCAATCGTGTATATCAGGATGATCAATGGTTTAAAGGAAAGGGCCATCGCTCGGACGAACCCACCATCCTGTACAGGCAATTCAATCTCCAACCAAGCGTTCAACCAGGCTCCACTTCTCCATACGAGTATTCAATAGTCAATTCAATAAGTCAAGTATAAAGAAACAATTGTAGAGCGGGTTGCATATCATCATTCATGATGCATATCTATTCAATTCAATCAATTTCGGGAAAATCGGAAATCGTACGAAATTTTCGGCGGGCGCGTAACGGCGGGAGTCTATCAAGATTTTACACAAACCCCTTACAAAATCACAATTCACTCAAATTTAGCAATAGAATGTTCACAAACAATGAATATAGACATTATTATTCTACTGAATCAATATCAATAAACAATGCCTAATATTTTTCTATTCGATCAAAATCGCGTAGAACCCAAAATAACTGGTGAAATCGTTCGAGAAAATAATCAAATCGTGTAGAATATTCGTATCTATAACATATTAAAAGTTGTGCGGTGAAAGTTGTGTCAATACAAAATCGGGTCCATTTTTTTATCACAAAAACACAGAACAGTGCACAATACGATCAAAACTCGATATCTTTGAAAACAGAAATAGGATTCGGAGTCCTTACCACGAGATAAACACTTTTCTCAACAGCGGCGTCGGACGAAAAGCGCTCAGCGGCCTCCGGAATCTAGCTTTTCTTTTGCTTTCCTTCTCTTTCTCTCTCCTCAGATATATTGATTTTATAGAATATCTTTTCTCTCTCCTCAAAACGAGTTTATTTCCTTATAAAACAAGCCTGATCGGCCCGGCCGATCGCCACATCGTCCAGGACGATTTCGCATGACGATAATTACGGTTTTGCTCTCGAAATTTTTGTCTCATCTGATCGTCCCAGGACGATCCCGACATTGGCCCGGACGATCTATTCCAGAAAAATCAGCTGTTTCAATGCACTGATCGTCCTGGACGATCTCAATATCGTCCCGGACGATCCTGGGAGGAAAATCAGATTTAGAGAGCAATTCAAAGGAACGAGCTCTCACATGAGTAACCAAGTAAACTCTTCACGCTCCAATAGGAAGAAATCTCCTTTAAACACTCTCTCTCACTCTTTCCTTCAATTTCCCTTTACCATTCTTGAAAACCAAGTGAAAAAAATATTTAAGGTCAGTTTTTAATGGACATTTTATAGAAAAGACACAAAAAATCATCCAGAAAAAGAATTTTTCAATTTTGACCATCCACTATCATCTCGTATGATCGTATTTCATACATACGAATAGTTCAAAAAATGTAGTGTACGAGCTCACTATGAAACTAGATGAAATCATTTCATACCCAATCATTGTCCGGTACAAACTATGTTTGTCTGGTATGAATAGAAGAAATGTCAAAATGCTTATGTACGAATCAGCAGGATGAAATGAATGAAAGCACAACAGAGCCCTTCATCCCAGCACAATCAAAAAATATCGTCCATACAAACTTCATTCGTGCACGCTCCAAAGCCCATCATCTCGGTACGATAAAAAATTATCGTCCGTACGAACTGTGTTCGTGCATGCTCTCGAGCCCATTGTACCTGTATGATAAAAAATTATTGTTCATATGAATAGTGTTCGAGGTCAAACCAGAGGAGATTTTCCCGGTACGAATAAAAAATATCATCTGTATGAATAGTGTTCGAGGTCGAACTAGAGGAGATCATCTCGGTACGAATGATAAATATCATCCATAAGAATAGTGCTCGAGGTCAAACCAGAGGATATTATCCTGGTACGAACAAAAAATATAGTCCGTATGATCTATACTTAGAAAAAAATTTGACATTTTTTTCATTCGCTCTATTGCTCGTTGTGGAAAATAACTTACAAGATTATCCTGCACGAATTAATTTCATACTGTACGATCAGTTTAAAAATGTGAATTTTAGAACTCTCCCCCGGTGTGTGTGCTCTCAGTTACTCAATTACAATC
>NW_021443603.1:0-273 GCF_001605985.2 Dendrobium catenatum
CCGACAGAAGAACGGCAAAGGAACGTCGCCGAAGGGGGCGAATAGGCTCGTTCAAAACTCTTTTACCGCTCAAGCGACTTAGAATTGCAGGGGAAAAGCAAACCCTAGTACTATAGCTAATGAGAAGCCACCAAGTAATATTGTCGTATGAATTAATTAATTTATTTCAACAAATTTAATTAAAATTAATCAAAAATATAATATAATTAATAAATAATTAGTAATTAAAAATTAATATAATTTCTCATTTAATATAATTTGATATAGAAATTA
>NW_021443604.1:0-266 GCF_001605985.2 Dendrobium catenatum
AAGAGTGTTTGCCAATCATCAAAACATAGTTCATGGATCTGAATTTTCAACAATCTCCCCCTTTTTGATGATGGCAAAACACTACGACAAATATTTAAAAAATAGCAGTGTAACACACGGAATCGAAAGTGCAAGAATCATCCTAAGGCTACTCCCCCTTTTGACATCTCAAAAAGGAGGAGGAAACGAAGAAAGCAAATCAAAAGAAAATTTTTTTTAACCAAGGCATGAATCTGATGTAGCATTCCATGTGATTGATTTTTAAA
>NW_021443605.1:0-368 GCF_001605985.2 Dendrobium catenatum
ATATTGAAATGTATAAAAGTGTTTTGAAAAGGAAAATGTAGAGTATGATTTTGGGAAGGGAGAAGTGTGCAAATGTGAGAGGTAAAGTGTTTGTTTTGTGGAAATTATGCAAGTTTGGAAGAGTGTAAGTGAATGTTGGAAATATATAAAGTATGCTTCTAAAAGTGTTTCAAAAGGTGATCAACCAAACCGATGTGCAAGCCCGAAGAAAGGTATTTTTTTTAGTGTAAATTTTAATTATTTTATTATTAATTATTAAATATGTTTCTAATCCCTATTTTCTTTTCTTTACTTGTATAAACTGTGAGGAATGGTACCGTTCGATTGAAAAAAAGGATGAGGGACTAAAGACGTCAGTCGCCTCCATC
>NW_021443606.1:0-302 GCF_001605985.2 Dendrobium catenatum
GGGGGCGCAAAAGGAGAACTATAATTTTGTAGTGAAATTCCCATAGTGGAGGACTCCGGGGAGTGGACGACTACAAGGAGTGGACGTAGGTCAAGTGACCGAACCACTATAAAACTTTGGCGTGCTTTTTCTTTTACCATTTTTACTTTTGCTTGCATTTGATTTTCATTATATCTACTTGGTAAAATTATGTGTGGAATTCATTGTTGCTATTTGTGTTAAAATATTTGCTTCCGCATTAGTTAAATTTTTGTCTAAAATTAAAAAAGCATAAAAAAAACTTTTTAGAACTCCTACTTAGG
>NW_021443607.1:0-293 GCF_001605985.2 Dendrobium catenatum
CCGTGAATCGGGATGCTGTCTCATCTTCTATTAATTTAGTGTCGAACAAGCTGGTTCATGATTAATCACATTTAGATTCCAATGATGGCTTTGAGGGTAGTGTTATTTTTTTAATATACCTATTTCTATTATGTCTAATGTGGAAATGAAAGATTAAGTGGCTAAGTCTGCGAAAAACTCTAGTTTGGTTCAAACTGACTGGCTGATTTTGGAGGATTCCCTTTCTTTTCCCTCTTGTGGGGAGGAAGCAGATCTTCATGAATTTGAGGAGGATATGGTTGATAGTGCTGTTG
>NW_021443608.1:0-425 GCF_001605985.2 Dendrobium catenatum
AGGTCGTCAGCCTCCCAAAGTTGTGGCGATCCTCTTCTGGTTCGAGGCCATCTGGGATCGTCACAAAATGAATTCCATCGATAAATTTAGCTTCATCAAGAACAGAACCAGCAAAAATACGCTCATGATTGAACTCTGTGTTGATAAAAGTTATTTGGAAGCCACGTTCGATGAGGCAGTAAGAGAGCTGCATGAGAGGAATGATATGGCCCTGCGCAGGATAAGGGAGTATGAGTGCATGAGGGGAGCTCATGGCTGTTGTTGAGGAACAAGTGAAACCTTAAGTTGAAGCTTATTGAAATACCAATGGAAGGTAGATTTGTAGGTCCCATATATGTTGTAATGGCCTCATTAAATGATTATTTTTTACCCATCGCTGTTTGTCCAGGTGGTGAAGAACCGGCTGAGCAAAGCTTAGGTCCCGG
>NW_021443609.1:0-314 GCF_001605985.2 Dendrobium catenatum
AAGGGTGGTGTCTACGTTCCCCTTGACAAACTCCCTTTCTAGTAAGAATATGCTAAGCCTCTCATATCAAGCTCTTGGTGCCTGCTTTAAACCATACAAAGCCTTTTTTAATTTAAAAATATGATTTGGAAATTGGGTGCTCTCAAAACCTGGAGGTTGTTCTACAAAAACATCTTCTTTTATTTCCCCATTTAAAAAGGAACTCTTGACATCCATTTCAAAAAGCTTAAATCCTTTATAACAGGAAAAGGCTAATAGCACTCTAATAGCTTCCAATATAGCTACAGGGGCAAAAGTCTCCTCAAAGTCTATCC
>NW_021443610.1:0-209 GCF_001605985.2 Dendrobium catenatum
GCGCCTATCTAAGGGTGGTGCACCACGAACACTGGCAGATGGTGTAGGGGAAGATTGAGGAGGAGACTCCTCAATTCTCATTCTGTACATCTGGCGAGAAAGAGATTGTTGACTAGTAGTCTGACGTCCGACATCTCCGTCGTCGTCTGAATCACTATCAACAACCAAACCGCCCTGAGGAATCAAACTCTTATGAAAAGTGGGATAGG
>NW_021443611.1:0-315 GCF_001605985.2 Dendrobium catenatum
TTTCAAAAAAGAGAACATAGATTTTTTCTTTCTATTAAAATATAAGTAAGTTCTTACAAAATCAATAGAAGAAAGAGTCAAAAGACTGTTTAGTATCTCCATAAATTTTTATGTAATAATGATCCGGCGAAATTAAGAAGTGAAATTATCTTAACAAACAAATCATTGAAAGGTTAATACATAAAAATTAATCACTTTTGTACATAAGAAATCTATCATTGTCAATTTATTATAATAACTAAACATATAAACATGATCCATTTGTCAATTCATGCTATAACATACAAGCTAATCCCCTCATTAGTTCCTCTTTCG
>NW_021443612.1:0-270 GCF_001605985.2 Dendrobium catenatum
GATAATATTCTTATTTGTTTACATAACTAACATTTTATAAATTAATTCATTTTAATAACAATTTTTATGATTTAAATAATTAAATATAAAAATTCGGCTATTTTAAAACAAAGGTTTTAACTTAATATGATCAATTATATGTATTGGAAAATTCAATTTATATATTTTTTATTCATTCTACTTTTAATTAAGTATTTATACTTATTAAAGGATTAATTCCTTTTTATTAATAATTGCAACCCTAAAAAATTTACACTACTGTTGTTCACA
>NW_021443613.1:0-892 GCF_001605985.2 Dendrobium catenatum
GATATCATTTCAGCATTGATTAAAAAGGAATAAAAATAAAGCAACAAACAAAAAACATAAAGTAATAAATGAATAAGAGATGAAGAAAGAAGAAGAAAAGCAAAGAAAAAGAAGGAAAAAGAAAAATAAATAGAAATCAAGTTCATGCATTTATGTCAATCACACCCAATCTGATCCTTAAAGAGCTAAAAGTGTCGAAGACCAGTGGTTTAATAATGATGTCAGCCAGTTGATTCTTAGTTGTCTCATGGTGTAACTCAATGTCCCCCTTTGTCACATGGTCTCTAATAAAGTAATGTCTAATGTTAATGTGCTTAGTCCTTGAATGTTGGATAGGATTCTTAGAGATACAGATGGCACTGGTGTTGTCAAAGAAAATTGAGATGGTGCCTACATGTAATCCTAAATCCAATACCTATTATTTTAACCAAAAAACTTGGGCCACACAACTTCCTAAAGCAATGTACTCAGCTTTAGCAGTGGAAAGTGCAACAGAGTTTTGCTTTATACTAGACCATGAGACCAAAGATTCTCCTATGAATTGGCAAGTTCCATAAGTGCTTTTTTTATCCATCTTACATCCTACAAAATCAGAATAAAAAAATCCAATAATCTCAAAAGAAGTGCTATGCCTAGGGTACCAAACTCCTAAGCCTTGGGTCACCAAAAGGTATCTAAAAATTCTCTTAACTGCAGTCAGGTGGGATTCCATAGGGTCAGCTTGAGATCTAGCACAAAGGCAAACACTAAACATTATATCAGGCCGGCTAGCAGTCAAGTAAAGTAAGGATCAAATCATGCCTCTGTACTTCTTCTGATCAACATACTTACCACTTGGGTCCTTATCCAACAGAGCACTAGAAGTCATGGGAGTATTAATTGGCTTGACTTT
>NW_021443614.1:0-570 GCF_001605985.2 Dendrobium catenatum
GCGACAAGGAGATGACCTTCATAATTAAGGCTCAAGATAAAATTTATGGCAATAGAACTTTTCGTTCGCTAACAGTTCAATCAATAAAAAAAGACTCTCATGAAATTAACCATGGCATATAAAAAAAATCAAATTAGAGGAAAATTAAGTTAAACTAATTATGAACATTACTTTGCGAACTCTTTTATCTTTGTACTCATGTTTTATATACATCATTTAATTTGTCTTAAATATACTTATAAGAAGTTTTAGATTTGCTTTTGAAGATGTTTAATTTTATATCTTTATTTTGTATTTTATGTTTGCCTTATGTTTAGTAAAAATTGTGTTGATGAATTTTTTTTGTGATATAATGCTTGAGATAACATTATACATAATGTTTTTAAAACCGTTAATGCCGGTCCGAAGCGTGGATGAAAAAGGTTGAGGGTTTATTTTTGTTACAATAAAACTACTTCCACAACTACTCTGGATCCTCACAAAATTCTTATATCTCCTTGAACATCTTGAGCACTGCAACCATGATATCACATAAACAAATAAAGATCATATATGAAAAGGAAATGAATA
>NW_021443615.1:0-233 GCF_001605985.2 Dendrobium catenatum
GGTCAGTTAAGGCAAACTCACACACACGTCACATACGCAAGACTCGAACCCGTAACCTCTTAATTGGAAGTCAAAGATCCCAACTTACAGATCAAGATGAGCTGCATAATTTTACTAAAATTTAATAATGTTGAGTTTAAGAATCCTTAAAATTTTCTCCACGTGTTTGTAACATAAATATTTATTAATAATCTATATATTAGACTTCAAAATAAATTTTAAAATTTTAAACT
>NW_021443616.1:0-334 GCF_001605985.2 Dendrobium catenatum
AAAGTCTTCTAAAGAATCCAACCGGAGTTGAATAATGCCTTCAATAACTATGGTTTTATTATCAATAAATCATGAAAGTAACCCTCATCATATTTATTTGTATATAATCCATTTAATTAGAGGCAAAACTAATAATTAGTCATCTCTGCCTTAAGTTTGAGCACGAGAAAGCTCATTTATTATGAAAGAGATAAATTGATTATTATTCAAATAATTAGTATAATAAAAAGATTTTTAAAATGAGAATTCAGAAGAAAACTAATGAATAATAACTTAATATAAAAAATGAGATATATATATTTTTTTAAATATTTTTATTAATTTTGTACTTAAA
>NW_021443617.1:0-219 GCF_001605985.2 Dendrobium catenatum
TTGAAGTTTTTGCCTTTAGTTGATGAAAATATTAAATTTTCTTTTTCTTTTTTAATTCTGAATGATTTTTATTTTTTAATATCAAATTTACATTTTAATACAACTATTATTACATCAACAACACTATCAAACCTTTAACCCATTGTGGGATAAATATACTATTAATAATTAAATTATCATTTAAATATAATAAATAAATATCATTTTTTATTACTTTCT
>NW_021443618.1:0-2482 GCF_001605985.2 Dendrobium catenatum
GTAAGAAACACTTGGAAATCCAAGTGTTTCCTATCATCCTCCCACCATGCCTGGGTGGTCTCCCAAAAGGTTCAGCCTCCCCCCTTCTTGCTTCCCTTTCTTCCAGAAACCTCGATCCACCTACCATTGGTGTCCCCCATGGTAGTCCTTGAGGCTAAACACTCTCCTCTTCATTATCATCTTCTTGAATTTCCTTTCCCTTTGGTTCAGCTCTAGGAACCGTCAGTGAGGCTTTCAACTGCATCTCAATCATCTTCTTCATCATGCCATCTAAGTTTTCAAACCCGTTTTCTATGGATGAGGGCCTTCCTTCCATGCCAGAATATCTTTCTTTTATTCCAGCCTTGATTTGTTCCATCTCGCGTTCCAACGCATTCATCTTCTTTGCTGCCATTCACCTCGCTTTGATACCAATTTGTTACATCTTTAAGGGTAAAATAGCAAGAAAACAATGAATAGATTCTTAGGAGATGAGAACTAAAATATGAAATTATATTGCCGAAATAAGCACTAGAAATAGATGCTAGACACCACAAGATACAAGTGATCAACTATTGGAGAGGGGATCAGCTCTCCCACACTTAGGTGCAGCTAGGAACTTGGAATATAACAACTCCTCTTTAAAAATAGCAATTAACACATACATAACTTAAAGAAAATAGCCCTATTTATACCCCACTCAACACTTTTTTCTATGGTCGGTGATTAAAGGTGTGGAGGTTCCCTAGTGTGGCTTTTCATGTTCCAAGGGTGACTTTTCATATCCCAAGGGTGGCTTTTCATGTTATGAGGATGGCTTTTCATATCCCAATGATGGCTTTTCATATCTCGAGGATGACTTTTCATATCTCAAGGGAGGTGGGCTCAGGGGTGCTAATCTCGTAACAAAATCACATTATGAAAATAAAACAACCTAATTACCCTTAAAAACCCATCACATTTCTCTCCAAGATCTAAATTCAAGTAAGTCCTCATTCCCTTAATAAAGCCTTCCTAATTCCCTCCCAAATATGAATTCAGATTAGCCATCTTTTCCTAAATAAAACCTTCCTAATTGCCTCCTAAATCTGAATTCAAATCAGTCATCTTTCCTTAAATAAAGATTTCCTAATTTCCTCCCCAATCTAAATTCAAATCAACCATCTTTCTCTAAATAAACTTTCCTAATTATATGTCCTCTGATTTCTCCTCCTTACATATTTACATGAAAATTTTGAATTAATTTAAAATTCATCTTAGAAATCTTATCATATAATTTAAAATAAAGACATTTGTAAAATTAAATATTTTAGTATAGGAAAATATTGAATCAAGATAATATTCTATAATTATCAAGTGGTGTATTAATAACTTTTTGCACTTTCAAACAATGCGCTTGTTATTTTCTTCTAAATAGAGGGGTCCTCCCATGAATAATATGAAACAAAGAGCTTTTGTCGTTCACATTATATCAGAGGGAGGTTAGGGCTAACCTTAGTTTCCCTCTCCTCCTGCATCTATGACCCTCACTTACCTATTCACATTCTCATACAAGATTCAACATCTAACTCTCTACTCAAACTTCTGCTGGCAACATTACCTTAGGCTCATTATCGTTATCTTGTTGTTGCTCATGATTTTGCCTTTAATCTCGATCTCGGCTTTCAATTCGATTGCACTTGCACACTCAGTGTGGATTCCACCTTCTATCCACGTTGTACATAATTGCATGTGTCCTAAGCATTGCTATCCTTTGCACATATTTTGGCTTGCTTGAATCATGCTCTCATGTGCATTCACTCATTATTTTCTACTGCCACAGTTGTCTGATGCATTTTGTGTTGATGGTTCGGTGCCCTAGGCCATGTCTACCACTTGCATCATTTATCTCTCATTCTTAGGGATCATAATAAACTCTCAGATTCTTTGACTCTGTTACACGATGTTTTGAACTCTCAATCGCCTCTTAATGTCTCAAAACTATTATCCACATTTAATACCATAATCAAGTTCATCCTATAAATTCAAGATCACTCGCTTAACTTATCAATTCTTATGACAAACTTCATCATCTTGATGCCTCTCCTCCAGATTGTGATGAAGTTATCATGTTTTCTAAATGTCATGTGTTGTACTATGTTGTTCTTACTTGATTGCTCAATAGTTTTGAATAGTCAGTTAACTCAACTATTATGTTTCAAAACTATACCAAGATGTGAGACTTTTTTTTTTCATTCCACTTTCTTTCATTAAGTAATCTCTCGTTATGTCTACATTCTACATTTTGAGATCTTTTCTCTTCAACAAAATGATTTAATAGATTCATGAATTCTATAATTCATTCGGTGGAAATAGGACGCATTACTTATGTATGGCCCCTTCATTATTGATATGACAACTTGAGAAAAGACGAAAGATGAATTTCCAGTTCCCAAATTTATCTCCATTATGCATCTTTCCCTATAAGGTGTGCAATTTCAATCAATAACTAACTCGACATTTC
>NW_021443619.1:0-1041 GCF_001605985.2 Dendrobium catenatum
ATGAAGTGATGCCTAATGTCAATGTGCTTAGTCCTTTAATATTGGATAGGATTCTTAGAGATGCATATGGCACTAGTGTTGTCACAAAAGAATGAGATGATGCCTACAGGTAATCCTAAATCCAATACCTGTTGTTCAACCAAAGGACTTGGGCCACACAACTTTCAAGAGCAATGTACTCAGCTTCAGTAGTCGAAAGTGCAACAGAATTTTACTTCCTATTAGACCATGAGACCAAAGATTGTCCTATGAATTGATAAGTCCTCGAAGCACTTTTTCTATCCACCTTGCATCCTACAAAATCAGAGTCAGAAAATTTAAAAATCTCAAAAAAAAAAATGCTATGTCTAGGATACCAAATCCCTAAGCTTTGGGTCCCCAAAAGATATCTAAAAATTCTCTTAACATCAGTCAGGTGGGATTCCTTAGAGTCGGCTTGAAATCTAGCACAAAGGCAAACACTAAACATTATGTCGGGTCGGCTCGCAGTAAAGTAGAGTAAAGATCCAATCATGCCTCTGTACTTCTTCTGATAAACAGACTTACCACTTGGGTCCTTATCCAATGGAACACTAGAAGTCATGGGAGTATTAATTGGCTTAGATTTATCCATCTCATACTTCTTCAAAATGTCTTTTGTGTATTTAGTTTGATTAAGAAAGGTTCTATCATCCAATAATTTTATGCTAAACCCCAAAAAATAGGACATCTCTCCCATCATACTCATCTCAAACTCTCTACTCATTGTTTTAGAGAACTCATCACAAAGTTTTTTACTAGGAGATCCAAGGAGTATATTATCCACATAAATTTGAACAATGAGTAAATCATCTCCAATTTTTCTAAGAAAAAGGGTGGTGTCTACGCTCCCCTTAACAAAATCCCTTTCTAGGAAAAATGTGCTAAGCCTCTCATACCATGCTCTTGGTGCCTGCTTTAAACCATACAAAGCCTTTTTTAATTTAAAAACATGATTTAGAAATTGTGAACTCTCAAAACCTTAGGGTTGTTCTACAAACACATCCTCTTTTATTTCCCCAT
>NW_021443620.1:0-244 GCF_001605985.2 Dendrobium catenatum
GTTTTTATATCGGATCATCATATGTGAGGAAAACAAATGAAGAGTAGTTTGATCATCTTTAATAAGTAAAGACTTAACAAAGCATATCAATCACTGGAGAAGAAATGCAAAATTTTTATAAAAGATTGATTCTATGATTGAATTTGTTTCGATTAACTCAAAGAAAATAATATGAATTTTCTAGAGTTCTTATTTGTATGTTCTGAAAGAACTAAATGCAACATGATAAAATTTTCCTTAGAAA
>NW_021443621.1:0-1414 GCF_001605985.2 Dendrobium catenatum
GGTAAAAGTTTCGTCAATACAAAGATATGCATGTTTTTCGTTAACGGAAACACATAACTGAGCAGAGAAACATGAAATCTTCAAAATCAGGAATAAGATTCGAATTCCTTAATGCGAGACAAACAAATCTTACAACAGCGGCGTCGGACGAAAATCGCTCCGCGGCCTCCAAAACCAAACTTTCCTCTTCTCTTTCATTCTCTGTCTCTCTCTAGTTTTCTCTCTCTTCAAAATATCTCAAACGATCCATAAATAGAGAAAAGATATGTACGTTCGTCTAGACGATGTTTCCCATTCGTCCAGGGACGAAACTCTCTGGACACAGATCATATAGACGATAATGAATTTCGTCCCTGGACGATGCTCTCGGGCAAAAATTCGTCCCGGATGAACTCAGTTTCGTACGGACGAACTCAGGTTCGTACGGGCAGTTCGTACGTACTAACCATACAGATTTTCACAACTTTCTTCAGTTCGCCCCGTACTAAGGTCAGTTCGTACAGACTAACTGCACTAAAAAAAATGGAATTTGGAGTGATTATTACAATTACTTTGCTTACTAAGAGTAGTAGATACCATTGTTAATGCCTATTTAATAATAAGTTGATAGATAACTTGTCAAGATGGTGAGGCTTATGAGCATCTTGGAGGTGTTGTAGTTGTGGAGGAAGCAAGAAGTAGTAAAATATATAACAAAATGAAGTGTAAGTTGGTAGTATAATTCAAAAGAGAATGAGATAAATTAGCTAAATTGGGTAAATTTTAATGCATATCTAACAATTAAGGGTGATCGAGGATGCATCTACATGATCAAGATGAGGTTATTAGAGTTTCTTAGGGAGTAAGTTGTAGCCTTGCAAAAAAAAAGAAAAAGGCTAAGCCTTCATATGGAACAACTTTTTTATTGTTTTTAAAGCAGTTTTTTAGTATAAAAATTTTTAATTAAAAAATATTTTGTAAAATAAACTACTTTAAAAACCAGTAAAAAAATCCGTCCCAAATGAAACTTAAAGCTCAAGCTCTAACTAACTGATTTTATAAAGTCAATCAAATGAAAACTATTTAAAAAAAAAAGTAGTAAAAAAGCCGTCCCAAATGAAGCCTAAGACTCATGCCACATCATTGGTGGTAGCATATTTTAGGAGATCGAGTACATTAATTCGTAAACTCACATACATCATATATATAAGATTCAAATCTGAGATATCATCATTGGAAGCCTAAGTTCCTTACCAACTGGCTAAGCCATACTGCATGGTGGCTATTGAATATAATAATATCTTATGATCATGTCCAATTATTATATTAAATAAATTGATATACTGTTAGTATTTATATTGAGAAATTTTATTAAGAGCGTTCAGACATTAAACTTAGAATTATGATTAATACTAATAATTTGAAGGTAATTAGA